>NW_027039731.1:0-4958 GCF_034236695.1 Oncorhynchus nerka | reverse complement strand
AAAACTCAGTGCCTCTTTGCTTGACATCATGGGAAAATCAAAAGAAATCATCCAATACCTCAGAAAAAAATTGAAGACCTCCACGAGTCTGGTTCATCCTTGGGAGCAATTTCCAAACGCCTTAAGGTACCATGTTCATCTGTACAAACAATAGTACGCAAGTATAAACACCATGGGACCAAGCAGTCGTCATACCACTCAGGAAGGAGACGCATTCTGTCTCCTAGAGATAAACGTACTTTGGTGCGAAAAGTGCAAATCAATCCCAGAACAACAGCAAAGGATCTTGTGAAGATGCTGGAGGAAACAGGTACACAAGTATCTACATCCACAGTAAAACGAGTCCTATATCAACAAAACCTGAAAGGCCGCTCAGCAAGGAAGAAGCCACTGCTCCAAACCACCATAAAAAAGCCAGACTACAGTTTACAACTGCACATGGGGACAAAGATCGTACTTTTTGGAGAAATGTCCTCTGGTCTGATGAAACAAAAATAGAACTGTTTGGCCATAATGACCATTGTTATGTTTGGAGGAAAAAGGGGGAGGCTTGCAAGCCGAAGAACACCATCCCAACTGTGAAGCACGGAGTGGCAGCATCATGTTGTGGGGGTGCTTTGCTGCAGGAGGGACTGGTGCACTTCACAAAATAGATGGCATCATGAGAAGAAATATTATGTGGATATATTGAAGCAACATCTCAAGACATCAGTCAGGAAGTTAAAGCTTGGTCACAAATGGGTCTTCCAAATGGACAATGACCCCAAGCATACTTCCAAAGTTGTGGCAAAATGGCTTAAGGACAACAAAGTCAAGGTGTTGGAGTGGCCATCAGAAAGCCTTGACTGGGAATGTGATGAAAGAAAGAAAGAATTCTCTATACTATTATTCTGACATTTCACAATCTTAAAATAAACTGGTGATCCTAACTGACCTAAGACAGGGACGTTTTACTGGGATTAAAAGTCAGGAATTGTGAGTTTAAATGTATTTGGTTAAGGTGTATATAAAACTTCCAACTTCAACTGTATCTATTTTAAAACAGACCTATCTCAAAACATCAGCTGTTCCGCTTGCTCCATTGCTCAGGCACTAATGCGCACACACACACACACACACACACAGACACACACACACACAATTCTGTGATATCACACACACACACACACACACACACACACACACACACACACACACACACACACACACACACACACACACACACACACACACACACACACACACACACACACACACACAGACAAACACAAAGAAAGGCAGCAGGGTTAATTACCAGGCATCTAAATGTCATTTGGACAGGGACCCTACTGAGCCCTGGCTCAGAGAAGCACATTGCATCCAGCCATGTCATGTGATTTACACCTTCATGATCGCTGCTCATTAGTGAGAGCACAGAAAGGGCATTAACAGAAAGACAAAGAAAGATTACCCTCGGGATGGATTCCCTACTATACTCCAACTCTTGTAGTAAGAGACAAATATAGACTCACTCACATAAAACACACACACGAGCTAAAACACACACACAAGGCGAGATGGTTTGGGATGAATTAGACCGCAGAGTGAAGGAAAAGCAGCCAACAAGTGCTCAGAATGTGTGGGAACTCCTTCAAGAACTGCAGAAAAAGCATTCCAGGTGAAGCTGGTTGAGCGAATGCCAAGAGTGTGCAAAGCTGTCATCAAGGCAAAGGGTGTTTACTTTGAAGAATCTCACATATAAAATATATTTAAATTTGTTTATCAATTTTTTGGTTATTACATGATTCCATATGTGTTTTTCATACTGTTGATGTCTTCACTATTATTCTACAATGTGAAAATAGTAAAAATAATGAAAAACCCTGGAATTACTAGGTGTGTCTACGTTTTTGACTGGTACTACACTACTGTTCAAAAGTTTGGGGTCACTTAGAAATGTCCTTGTCTTTGAAAGAAAATCATTTTTTTTGTCCATTACAGCTGAAAACTGCTGTGCTAATTAAAGAAGCAATAAAACTGGCCTTCTTTAGACTAGTTGAGTATCTGGAGCATCAGCATTTGTGGGTTTGATTACAGGCTCAAAATGTCCAGAAACAAATAACTTTCTTCTGAAACTCATCAGTCTATTCTTGTTCTGCGAAATGAAGGGTATTTCATGCGAGAAATTGCCAAGAAACTGAAGAACTCGTACAACGCTGTGAACTACTCCCTTCACAGAACAGTGCAAACGGTCTCTAACCAGAATAGAAAGAGGAGTGGGAGGCCCCAGTGCACAACTGAGGAAGAGGATAAGTATATTAACAACGGCTCAACTGTGAAGTGGTAGGCCACACAAGCTCATAGAACAGGACCGCTGAGTGTTGAAGCGTGTAGCGCGTAAAAAATCATCTGTCCTCAGTTCACTCCTGAGTTCCAAACTGCCCCTGGGAGCAACTTCAACACAATAACTGTTCATCATGAGCTTCATGAAATTGGTTTCCATGGCCGAGCAGCCGCACACAAGCCTAAGATCACCATGCACAATGCCAAGAGTCAGCTGGAGTGGTTTAAAGCTCGCAATTCTGGAGTCATGAATCACTCTTCACCATCTGCCAGTTGACAAATCTGGATTTGGTGGATGCCAGGGGAACGCTACCTGCCCAATGGATAGAGCCAACTGTAAAGTTTGGTAGAAGAGGTATAATAGTCGGAGGCTGTTTTTCATGGTTCGGGCTAGGCCCCTTAGTTTCAGTGAAGGGAAATCTTAATGCTATAGCATACAATGACATTCTAGACAATTCTGTATTTCCAACTTTGTGGCAACAGTTTGGGGAAGACCCTTTCCTGTTTCAGCATGACAATGCCCCCGTGCACAAAGCTAGGTCCATACAGAAATGGTTTGTCGAGATCGGTGTGGGAGAACTTGACTGGCCTGCACAGAGCCCTGACCTCAACCCCATCAAACATCTATGGGATGAATTGGAACACTGACTGCGAGCCAGGCCTAATCGCCCCACATCTGTGCCCGACCTCACTAATGTTTTTGTGGATGAATGGAACCAAGTCCCCGTAGCAATGTTACAACATATAGTGGAAAGCCTTCCCAGAAGAGTGGAGGCTGTTATAGCTGTGGAGTGGAGGCTGATTTTGGAATGAGATGGTCGAAGGCCATGTGTCCACATACTGCTGTACATATCGTTCTTACTATATCTGTTGGTGTATATACAGTGCCTTCAGAAAGTATTCACACCATTTGACTTTTTCATAATTTTGTTGTGTTACAGCCTGAATGTTGGTTACTGGCCTACACACAATACCCCATAATGTAAAAGTGTATATATATATTTTTTATGTATTACTGTTACGTTCGTCATAATGATGAGACCAAGGCGCAGCGTGAGTAGAGTTCCACATAATTTTCATAAACTGAAACTCACCTAACAAAACAACAAACAACCAAACGAAACGTGAAGCTACTGATGTGCACTAAGGCAACTACACATAGACAAGATCCCACAACACAAATGAGGAAAATGGCTTCCTAAATATGATATCCAATCAGAGACAACGATTAACAACTGTCTCTGATTGGGAACCATATCAGGCCAACATAGACATACTCCTAGACAGACAAAAACCCTAGACATACAAAAACTAGAGTACCCACTCTAGTCACACCCTGACCTAACCAAAATATATAGAAAAACAGAGATATCTAAGGTCAGGGCGTGACAATTACAAATGATTAACAAATAAAAATGTATTGAGTCAATAACTATTCAACCCCTTTGTTATGGCAAGCCTAAACAAGTTCAGGAGTAAAAATGTGCTTAACAAGCCACACAATATATTGCATGGACTCATTCTGTGTGCAATAATTGTTTTAACAACTACCTCAATACACCCAGTCACTACAAATATACAGGTGCCCTTCCTAACTCAGTTGCCAAAGAGGAAGGAAACTGCTCAGGAATTTCACCATGAGGCCAATGGTAATTTTTAAAACAGTTACGGAGTTGAATGGTTTTGATAGGCGAAAACTGGGGATGGATCAACAACATTGAAGTAATACTGCAAAAAAATGTGACAAAGCAATTAACTATTTTTTCCTGAATACAAAGTGTTATGTTTAGGGCAAATACAATACAATATATTACTAAGTACCCCTCTCCATACTTTCAAGCATAGTGGTGGCTGCATCATGTTATGGGTATGCTAGTAATCATTAAGGCCTGGGAGTTTTTCAGGATAAAAAAAGGAGCAGAATGGAGCTTAGCACAGGCAAAATCCTACAGGAAGACCTGGCTGTCCACTTTCCACCAGACACTGGAAGATGAATTCACCTTTCAGCAGGACAATAACCTAAAACACAATGTCAAATTTACACTGGAGTTGCTTACCAAGAAGGCAGTGAATGTTCATGAGTGGCGAGTTACAGTTTTGACTTAAATCTACTGGAAAATCTATGGCAAGACCTTAAAATGGTTGTCTATAAATGATTAACAACCAATTTCACAGAGCTTGAAGAATGAGAGTGAGTGAGAGTAATGAGAATGAGAGTAATGTGGAAACCTCTTTGAGACTCACAGCTGTAATCGCTGCCAAAGATGCTTCTACAAAGTATTGGCTCAGGGGTGTGAATACTTATGTAAATGAGATACAGTATTTCTGTATTTAATGTTCAATCAAAAATAAAATAGCAAAACATTCTAAAAACATGTTTTCACTTTGTCATTATGGGGTATTGTGTGTCGGTTAAGACATCTACAAATCATTTTTCCAACAATTATTACCAGACAGATTATTTAACTTATAATTCACTGTATCACAATTCCAGTGGGTCAGAAGTTTACATACACTAAGTTCACTGTGCCTTTAAACAGCTTGGAAAATTCCAGAAAATTATGTCATGGCTTTAGAAGCTTCTGATAGGCTAATTGACATCATTTGAGTCAATTGGAGGTCTACCTGTGGATGTA
>NW_027039730.1:0-93651 GCF_034236695.1 Oncorhynchus nerka | reverse complement strand
GACCCATTGATCAATAATTCCCAATTACAGAAAAAACACTATTTTTATTGATCATAAGTAATCTATTGACCTCTCGTCCTCTGCGTTGTGTAGTTATCGTAAATATTCTTACATTCCCCCTAGACCATTTTAAAAAGAAATATACTTCAAATGTATTTTTGGAAACTAATAGAAAACATCAGCATTAAGCATAAAATCATTCACATTAAACACATTACATTTCTATAAAACACAAAGGACATATTTGTAACGTTCGTCCTGGAAAGAAGGTCACCAAAACGCAGCGTGGTAAGTGTTCATTGTAATTTAATAAATAA
This sequence comes from Oncorhynchus nerka, assembly GCF_034236695.1. NCBI lineage: Eukaryota > Metazoa > Chordata > Actinopteri > Salmoniformes > Salmonidae > Oncorhynchus > Oncorhynchus nerka. The sequence continues at coordinate 93,334 of NW_027039730.1, read as the reverse complement.
ACTGAACACTGAAACAACAAAGAGAGTGAACGAAACGAAACAGTTCTGGCTGGTGCAGACACACAAAACATCTACCCACAACAGACAGACAGGTGGGAAAAGGCTACCTAAGTATGGTTCTCAAGCAGAGACAACGATAGACAGCTGCCTCTGATTGAGAACCATACCCAGCCAAACACAGAGTAAAGAAAACATAGAACACCAGACATAGAATGCCCACCCCAACTCACTCTCTGACCAAACCAAAATAGATAAATAAATAAAAAGGATCTCTAAGGTCAGGGCGTGACAATGTTTTACTTGATGTTACAATAAGAAATAGATTTCAAACAAAGTTATAGAAAATAAGTATTAACAGGTGTATTGATGATGTCCCTTACAATTCCTACCACATCCTGAATTTGAGGAAACTCACACAAAAAAAGAATTGTCTACAAGACAACAATAGTCAATTGTCCTATTGGCAAGGTAATCATTCACCAAAGTGATCATCTCTCCACACTGGTATCAGTCCCACATAGATAACTATTAGAGATGATGTTCTGACAGTCTGCCGGTAGTGAGGAAATCTTCTTCCGTTCCACTGGTTGATAAGGACGTCTCTAATGAACACTTCACCGGTGACCTTGTATCATTTCAGGTACAGTCGTTGGGTCAAGGGATATTGCTGCAGCTTCAGACGGTAGATTCTCATAACCTGTAACGAAGGAAACAATAATGAAAGTAACGTCCTGGTTTCAAGAGAAATGTATATTTCACATAGAGTAAGCATGTCCCAATTTTCATGAAAACGTTAGACATTTCACCTAGATTTCCCTAATATGACGACTGCGGAGTACAACATATGCAACATAGAAGCTTATCAGGTTCTGATCATCTTAGGATACTGCTTCACATGAGATTGTCCCCTGATTGCTAATCAATCAGTTCTTTATTCTCCAGTCTCCGCTTTGTCATCAACATGGAAAACCTTGCAATGAGTGACATGAATCCATCGGGATTTTCCCTGGACTTTCACTGCTGACCTTATTATGAGCAACACTTGATAATGACCTTCCCATTTTGGCCCTATTGTGTCTGTCACATGTGTTTGTTACCATCACCCACTGTCCTGGTACTACGTCACTTCCCCCTTCAGGAGTCTCACGTCTCTGTTACATGTGTTTGTTACCATCACCCACTGTCCTGGTACTACGTCACGTCCCCCTTCAGGAGTCCCACGTCTCTGTTACATGTGTTTGTTACCATCACCCACTGTCCTGGTACTACGTCACGTCCCCCTTCACCCTTCAGGAGTCTCACGTCTCTGTTACATGTGTTTGTTAACATCACCCACTGTCCTGGTACTACGTCACGTCCCCCTTCAGGAGTCCCACGTCTCTGTTACATGTGTTTGTTACCATCACCCACTGTCCTGGTACTACGTCACGTCCCCCTTCAGGAGTTATTCCCCACGTCTCTGTTACATGTGTTTGTTACCATCACCCACTGTCCTGGTACTACGTCACGTCCCCTTCAGAGTTATTCCCCACGCCTCTGTTACATGTTTGTTACCATCACCCACTGTCCTGGTACTACGTCACTTCCCCCTTCAGGAGTCTCACGCCTCTGTTACATGTGTTTGTTACCATCACCCACTGTCCTGGTACTACGCCACGCCCCCTTCAGGAGTCCCACGTCTCTGTTACATGTGTTTGTTACCATCACCCACTGTCCTGGTACTACGTCACGCCCCCTTCAGGAGTCCCACGCCTCTGTTACATGTGTTTGTTACCATCACCCACTGTCCTGGTACTACGTCACGTCCCCTTCAGGAGTCCCACGTCTCTGTTACATGTGTTTGTTACCATCACCCACTGTCCTGGTACTACGTCACGCCCCCTTCAGGAGTCCCACGCCTCTGTTACATGTGTTTGTTACCATCACCCACTGTCCTGGTACTACGCCACGCCCCCTTCAGGAGTCCCACGCCTCTGTTACATGTGTTTGTTACCATCACCCACTGTCCTGGTACTACGCCACGCCCCCTTCAGGAGTCTCACGTCTCTGTTACATGTGTTTGTTACCATCACCCACTGTCCTGGTACTACGTCACGTCCCCCTTCAGGAGTCCCACGTCTCTGTTACATGTGTTTGTTACCATCACCCACTGTCCTGGTACTACGCCACGTCCCCCTTCAGGAGTCTCACGTCTCTGTTACATGTGTTTGTTACCATCACCCACTGTCCTGGTACTACGCCACGTCCCCCTTCAGGAGTCTCACGTCTCTGTTACATGTGTTTGTTACCATCACCCACTGTCCTGGCACTACGTCACGCCCCTTCAGGAGTCTCACGCCTCTGTTACATGTGTTTGTTACCATCACCCACTGTCCTGGTACTACGCCACGTCCCCTTCAGGAGTCTCACGTCTCTGTTACATGTGTTTGTTACCATCACCCACTGTCCTGGTACTACGCCACGTCCCCCTTCAGGAGTCTCACGTCTCTGTTACATGTGTTTGTTACCATCACCCACTGTCCTGGTACTACGTCACGTCTCCCTTCAGGAGTCTCACGTCTCTGTTACATGTGTTTGTTACCATCACCCACTGTCCTGGTACTACGTCACGTCCCTCTTCAGGAGTCTCACGTCTCTGTTACATGTGTTTGTTACCATCACCCACTGTCCTGGTACTACGTCACGTCTCCCTTCAGGAGTCTCACGTCTCTGTTACATGTGTTTGTTACCATCACCCACTGTCCTGGTACTACGTCACGTCCCCATTCAGGAGTCTCACGTCTCTTTTACTTGTCTGTCTGATTTCTCCAATCAGAATTTTAGCTGTGTTTTGTGCGTTTCTGTTCTTAGTAGGGTGGGCTTCAACTCATCGTGAGAAACGATCAACAATGTCCAGCACATCTTCCTGTCCTTTACATTTGGGCAGCGTATTGTAGTCAAGCTGTAGATGTCTGCAGGGTCCTGGAGGGGCTCGTCGTATCTGTACTTTCACACGTCTCTTGGTGTTGTTTTCCATACAGAGTTGCAATTTGCCACAACAGCCTCAGACTCTTTCCGCACACCAGGATTTCACCGTTTGCCCACAAAACGATAAACTATCTTGTCCACACCAATGTGTCCCAAATAGAGGTCGATGGCCTATGAATTAGGGCCGATTTCAAGTTTTCATAACAATCGGTAATCAGCATTTTTGGACGCCGATTATGGACGATTACATTGATCTCCACAAGGAGACTGAGTGGCAGGCTGACCACCTGTTACATTGATCTCCACGACGAGGCTGAGTGGCAGGCTGACCACCTGTTACATTGATCTCCACGACGAGGCTGAGTGGCAGGCTGACCACCTGTTACATTGATCTCCACAAGGAGACTGAGTGGCAGGCTGACCACCTGTTACATTGATCTCCACGACGAGGCTGAGTGGCAGGCTGACCACCTGTTACATTGATCTCCACGACGAGGCTGAGTGGCAGGCTGACCACCTGTTACATTGATCTCCACGAGGAGACTGAGTGGCAGGCTGACCACCTGTTACATTGATCTCCACGAGGAGGCTGAGTGGCAGGCTGACCACCTGTTACATTGATCTCCACGAGGAGGCTGCATGGCAGGCTGACCACCTGTTACATTGATCTCCACGAGGAGGCTGCATGGCAGGCTGAACACCTGTTACATTGCTCTCCACAAGGAGGCTGAGTGGCAGGCTGACCACCTGTTACATTGATCTCCACGAGGAGGCTGAGTGCTAGGCTGACCACCTGTTACATTGATCTTCACGAGGAGACTGAGTGGCAGGCTGACCACCTGTTACATTGATCTCCACGAGGAGGCTGAGTGGCAGGCTGACCACCTGTTACATTGATCTCCACGAGGAGACTGAGTGGCAGGCTGACCACCTGTTACATTGATCTCCACGAGGAGGCTGCATGGCAGGCTGACCACCTGTTACATTGATCTCCACGAGGAGGCTGCATGGCAGGCTGACCACCTGTTACATTGCTCTCCACGAGGAGACTGAGTGGCAGGCTGAGCACCTGTTACATTGCTCTCCACGAGGAGACTGCATGGCAGGCTGACCACCTGTTACATTGATCTCCACGAGGAGGCTGCATGGCAGGCTGACCACCTGTTACGTGAGTGCAGCAAGGAGCCAAGGTAAGATGCTAGCTAGCATTAAACTATCTTAGAAAAAAACAATCAATCTAAACATAATCACTAGTTAACAGACGGTTTATTATGTTGATTGATGTCTCTGTCCCGTCGTGACAGCCTGTCGATGATGTCGTCGTAGTTTTGTCTTTCCCAGTCCATAGTTGTGGAAACAAAAGTTTTTCACTGCTGGATGATTACACTCAATTCCTCCAAAAATGGAGCACCTTCATCTTCCATGTTGGATAACCTACTGTGTCTAAGCACCTCTGCTCTAAACCTTTCTTCAAATTCAACAAACAATTCTTTCAGTTTTTGAACACATTTGGTGATTGCATTGGTCAATCCCTTAAGGAAAACATGTCTGGCTCTCCATCCATCGGCCACATCTTGCTCTTCACCACCCATTGTTCAGAGCCTTAAGGAAAACATGTCTGGCTCTCCATCCATCGGCCACATCTTGCTCTTCACCACCCATTGTTCAGAGCCTTAAGGAAAACATGTCTGGCTCTCCATCCATCGGCCACATCTTGCTCTTCACCACCCACAGCTCTGTAAACCTTTTCTTCAAGTTTGCCATGTTCACGGCTGTTCAAAACAAAGGCTAATAACTGTAACCCATCGTATGGATGTAGATTGTAGAGTTTCTTAACGCTTCAAAGGGTCCCAAGTCTTCATAACCTAATAACATAACATAACATAACATAACATAACATAACATAATAGTCTCGTGGATGTTTCAAAGTTTTGACTTCATCCAACTGTTTTGGAGATGTATGTGTGATTACTGTCACTGGAGGTTTGTCTTCACTGCCTTTTACAGCCTGTGTTCTGGTTGGCGTAAGAGATTGTTCGTCACCACTGTCAGTATCTGTTGACTCAAAGCCAGGCAGTGCTGACCAGATGCTTACAACCTGATCTGCCTTGTTCAACTCAGTGGGGGGTAGACGGAGTGAACAAAAGGTCCACATGTTGGGGCCAAGTCTGTTTTTACGACCCTTGTCTGTAATTGTTGAATTTCTCCTTTCACAGTTTTTATCTGTTCACCAAGAGCTCTCAAACTATCTTTATCTCTCTGCAATGTCCTATCACGGTCCTATCACGGTCCTATCACGGTCCTATCACGGTCCTATCACGGTCCTATCACCATCTTGTTTTTATCAACGAGTAAGACATTCTCTGTATTTTTCCCCAAGCATTTTGTATGTCAAACAGATTCCATATTACATCTTTGTCAACAATGACAGAATATGTCTTTATTAGGGCAGCAAGTAGCCTAGTGGTTAGAGTGTTGGACTAATAACCGAAAGGTTGCAAAATCGAATCCCCGAGCTGACAAGGAAAAAATATTTTGTTCTGCCTCTGAACAAGGCAGTTAACCCACTGTTCCTAGGCCATCATTGAAAATAAGAATTTGTTCTTATTAACTGACTTGCCTAGTTGAATAAAGGTCAAATAAAAAAATGATCTTGCCTACACTTCTCTACTTTGAAATGGTTCTTCATATCACTAGACAGGGAATTTAAAATATTTTTCATGCTCACATCTGGAGGAGCTGTTCCACCCTTTTCCAGAGTGGTTTTATAACTAACATTTCATTAACTTCAAAGGTTGCATAATATATATCTCTATGTTTATATATATCCCCCCAAGAAACAAAATCATAAATATAGAGTGGGGAGAACAAGTATTTGATACACTGCCGATTTTGCAGGTTTTCCTACTTACAAAGCATGTAGAGGTCTGTCATTTTTATCATAGGTACACTTCAACTGTGAGAGACAAAAATCAAACATCCAGAAAATCACATTGTATGATTTTTAAGTAATTAATTTGCATTTTATCGGCAGTGTATCAAATACTTGTTCTCCCCACTGTATTTCTATTTATGTAACTCCAAGTCAATCACACTTCTGTGAAATCAAAACTGTCCACTTAGGAAGCAACACTGATTGCCAATACATTTCACATGCTGTTGTGCAAATGGAATAGACAACATGTGGAAATTATAGGCAATTAGCAAGACACCCCCAATAAAGGAGTGGTTCTGCAGGTGGTGACCACAGACCACTTCTCAGTTCCTATGCTCCCTGGCTGATGTTTTGGTCACTTTTGAATGCTGGCGGTGCTTTCACTCTAGTGGTAGCATGAGACGGAGTCTACAACCCACACAAGTGGCTCAGGTAGTGCAGCTCATCCAGGATGGCACATCAATGCGAGCTGTGGCAAGAAGGTTTGTTGTTTGCTGTCAGCGTAGTGTCCAGAGCATGGAGGCGCTACCAGGAGACAGGCCAGTACATCAGGAGACGTAGAGGAGGCCGTAGGAGGGCAACAACCCAGCAGCAGGATCGCTACCTCCGCCTTTGTGCAAGGAGGAGCAGGAGGAGCACTGCCAGGGCCCTGCAAAATGACCTCCAACAGGCCACAAATGTGCATGTGTCTGCTCAAACGGTCAGAAACAGACTCCATGAGGGTGGTATGAGGGCCCGACGTCCACAGGTGGGGTTTGTGCTTACAGCCCAACACCGTGCAGGACGTTTGGCATTTGCCAGAGAACACCAAGATTGGCAAATTCGCCACTGGCGCCCTGTGCTCTTCACAGATGAAAGCAGGTTCACACTGAGCACATGTGACAGACATGACAGAGTCTGGAGATGCCGTGGAGAACGTTCTGCTGCCTGCAACATCCTCCAGCATGACCGGTTTGGCGGTGGGTCAGTCATGGTGTGGGGTGGCATTTCTTTGGGGGGCCGCACAGCCCTCCATGTGCTCGCCAGAGGTAGCCTGACTGCCATTAGGTACCAAGAGGAGATCCTCAGACCCCTTGTGAGACCATATGCTGGTGCGGTTGGCCCTGGGTTCCTCCTAATGCAAGACAATGCTAGACCTTATGTGGCTGGAGTGTGTCAGCAGTTCCTGCAAGAGGAAGGCATTGATGCTATGGACTGGCCCGCCCGTTCCCCAGACCTGAATCCAATTGAGCACATCTGGGACATCATGTCTCGCTCCATCCACCAACGCCACGTTGCACCACAGACTGTCCAGGAGTTGGCGGATGCTTTAGTCCAGGTCTGGGAGGAGATCCCTCAGGAGACCATCCGCCACCTCATCAGGAGCATGTCCAGGCGTTGTAGGGAGGTCATACAGGCACGTGGAGGCCACACACACTACTGAGCCTCATTTTGACTTGTTTTAAGGACATTACATCAAAGTTGGATCAGCCTGTAGTGTGGATTTCCACTTTAATTTTGAGTGTGACTCCAAATCCAGACCTCCATGGGTTGATAAATTTGATTTCCATTGATAATTTTTTGTGATTTTGTCAGCACATTCATCTATGTAAAGAAAAAAGTATTTAATAAGAATATTTCATTCATTCAGATATAGGATGTGTTATTTTAGTGTTCCCATTTTTTTTTGGAGCAGTGTATATATTTATAACCTCCGTTGAGGATTATAACCTCTTATTTTTCAAAACTGTAGGGCCTGGTTACCCAAAAAACTTGTGTTCACTTCAAAAGCTTGTTGAAGTCTTACATTACCCACGTGTCAAAAATTGTTACTCAACTTGCAACTCACTTCTTTGCAAAAAAGAAGGTTTCACAAAAAGGACTCAAACCTTTTTAATAGAGGACTAGAGATTTAACAAACCTGCAACAGTGCAAACAAAGGACTAAACCTTATACATCACAGATACGTATCACTCATTACATGCACTTCTTTTATCCTGATTTGGTTCTTTTAAATGATATCCCACTGCTTGCTTCTGAAGCTAAGCAGGGTTGGTCCTGCTCAGTCCCTGGATGGGAGACCAGACGCTGCTGAAGTGGTGTTGGAGGACCAATAGGTCCCACTCTTTCCTCTGGTCTAAAAAAAATATCCCAATGTCCCAGGGCAGTGATTGGCTGCCCTGTGTAGGGTGCCGTCTTTCGGATGGGACGTTAAACGGGTGTCCTGACTCTCTGAGGTCATTAAAGATCCCTTGGCACTTATCGTACTTGTAGGGGTGTTAACCCCGGTGTCCTGGCTAAATTCTCAAGCTGTCCCTCATACCATCATGATCACCTAATCATTACCAGCTAACAGTAGGCTCATTCATCCCCCTCCTCTCCCCTGCAACGATTCCCCAGGTCGTTGCTGTAAATGAGAACGTGTTCTCAGACAACTTGGTTAACTTGACAACCTGGTCAAATAACGGTAAAATAAAAAGAGTAAAAAGAAATCGGTCTAGACTCAATATGTTAGCAGTCAATCAGGAAATTAAGAGTTGAATCTAATGGGCTCAAAACTCTCTCTCTCTCTTTCCCCTGGATCAATACACAGTTGAGTCTTTCCTTGTTGTTGGTTACGTCCAATTCATCTTGGTCACGGCACCAAGTGTTAGCAATTGATGTTACTCTTCAATAACACAGACCCCAAAGCAAATGAGGGGGAGAAAAATAAGTTCATTCAAAGAGGACAAATCATATATGTTTTGCTGAGGAGTAGATGTTCATTCTCCCTTGTCCTCAGTGATTCTCTCCTCCGTGATTCTTTCCACAGAACAAAGGGACAGGATGTAGTTGTATAAACCTACTCTAGCCTACAGTTGACCAATTATAATTCCTTGCTATAAAACTGGGCCAATGGCCTATTTCAGGCTCAATGTCGAGACAAATTCCTCCCATGTCTCTGACCCATTGATAAATAATCCCCTATTACAGAAAAAACATTATTTCCATTGATCGTTGGAACTCTATTGACGTCTAGTCCTCTTGACCTTTAGTCCTCTGTGTTGTGCATTTATCTTAACATATTATTGCAAAATCAATCATTTCTTGTCTGTTTCCACAGTTTCAGGGCAGCCCTCTAACCTGAAGATAGTTCTGCTGGGGAAGACTGGATCAGGGAAGAGTACAACAGGAAACACCATCCTGGGGAGAGAGGTGTTTAAAGCGGGGCTTCTCCAGTGTCTGTGACTGCACAGAGTGAGAAACGGAGTGGAGTGGTGGATGGGAGGAAGATTGATGTCATCGACACCCCGGGGCTCTATGACACAACAATGTCTAAAGAAGAGATAAAAAGTGAAATAGTCAGGTGTATAGAAATGTCAGTCCCAGGACCTCACGCCTTCCTGCTGGTGATCAGACTGGGGAGGTTCACAGACGAGGAGAGGAACACTGTGAAGTGGATCCAGGAGAACTTTGGAGAAGAAGCATCAATGTACACCATCTTGCTGTTCACACATGGAGATCAACTGGAGGGAAATCAGTGGAGGAGTTTCTGGCTGAGAGCAAAGAGTTACGGAAACTCATCAATATCTGTGGGGGCAGATATCACTCCCTAATCAATGACAAGAGAAAACACAACACTCAGGTCCCAGAGCTGCTGAAGAAGATAGAGGAGATGTTGAAGAAGAATGGAGGACAACACTACACCAATGAGATGTACCAGGAGGCCCAGATGAAGATCGAAGAGGAGGAGGAGAGGAAGAGACAGGAAAAGGAGAAGAGAGAGAGAGAGAGGAGACAGGAGGAGGAAGAAAGAAGAAGAAGAGAAGAGAAATTGAATGAGTGCAAGTGGTCAGCGTTTGCCAGTACGGCTGCATTGGGGTTGGGAGCCGTGTACAGCTCTCCATGGTCGTTAGCAGCAGGGGCTGCATTAGCCGTTGTTAAAGGTTATCAGTGCATGGGCACCTATTTCACCTCAGAAGACCAGGAGAAATAAGATTTCCACATCCACCATCTCAGATTTTTTTGAAATTAAGATGAATTATTGTGTTATATAATATAAATAGAATTTGATCTCTGAGAAATTAATAAATAAATACCATTTATTGTGCCTAAATTTGACATTTTAATTGATAGGATTCATATACTATTCAATAAATATAGTACCCAACATCTGATCTGGATCCAATTTTTCCCCAAAAATGACTAAGAACAAAGAATGGTCAAAAGCCTCAGATCAGATGTTGGGTATTATTTCACACTAATGACTTGTTATCTGGAGGGCGGCCATTTGCATCTCCCCAATGGTCCTAATGTGGAATCCGTAACCATGCCGATATCATGGACAGTAATGGTTTGAGAACATTCCAAGATTTGGAAGATACATACACATTACCAGATACATACACATTACCAGATATATACACATTACCAGATACATACACATTACCAGATATATACACATTACCAGATACATAAACATTACCAGATACATACACATTACCAGATACATACACATTACCAGATACATACACATTACCAGATATATACACATTACCAGATACATACACATTACCAGATACACACACATTACCAGATACATACACATTACCAGATATATACACATTACCAGATACATACACATTACCAGATACATACACATACACATTACCAGATATATACACATTACCAGATACACACACATTACCAGATACATACACATTACCAGATACATATACATTACCAGATACATATACATGACCAGATACATACACATTACCAGATACATACACATTACCAGATACATTCACATTACCAGATACATACACATTACCAGATACATACACATTACCAGATACATACACATTACCAGATACATATACATTACCAGATACATAGACATTGCCAGATACATATACATTACCAGATATATACACATTACCAGATACATACACATTACCAGATATATATACACATTACCAGATACATACACATTACCAGATACATATACATTACCAGATACATATACATTACCAGATACATACACATTACCAGATATATATACACATTACCAGATACATACACATACACATTACCAGATACATACACATACACATTACCATATATATACACATTACCAGATATATACACATTACCAGATACACACACATTACCCGATATATACACATTACCAGATATATATACATACACATTACCAGATACATACACATACACATTACCAGATACATTCACATTACCAGATATACATACACATTACCAGATACATACACATTACCAGATACATACACATACACATTACCAGATACATACACATTACCAGATACATATACATTACCAGATACATATACATTACCAGATACATACACATTACCAGATACATACACATTACCAGATATATATACACATTACCAGATACATACACATTACCAGATACATACACATACACATTACCAGATATATACACATTACCAGATACATACATACATACACATTACCAGATACATACACATTACCAGATACATACACATACACATTACCAGATATATACACATTACCAGATACATACACATACACATTACCAGATACATACACATACACATTACCAGATATATACACATTACCAGATACATACACATTACCAGATACATACACATTACCAGATACATACACATTACCAGATACATACACATACACATTACCAGATATATACACATTACCAGATACACACACATTACCAGATACATACACATTACCAGATACATACACATATACATGACCAGATACATACACATTACCAGATACATTCACATTACCAGATACATACACATTACCAGATACATACACATTACCAGATACATACACATTACCAGATACATTCACATTACCAGATACATACACATTACCAGATACATTCACATTACCAGATACATACACATTACCAGATACATACACATTACCAGATACATACACATTACCAGATACATTCACATTACCAGATACATACACATACACATTACCAGATATATACACATTACCAGATACATACACATTACCAGATATATACACATTACCAGATATATACACATTACCAGATACATACACATACACATTACCAGATATATACACATTACCAGATACATACACATTACCAGATACATTCACATTACCAGATACATACACATTACCAGATACATTCACATTACCAGATACATACACATTACCAGATACATACACATTACCAGATACATACACATTACCAGATACATTCACATTACCAGATACATACACATTACCAGATACATACACATTACCAGATACATACACATTACCAGATACATTCACATTACCAGATACATACATATTACCAGATACATACACATTACCAGATACATACACATTACCAGATACATTCACATTACCAGATACATACACATTACCAGATACATACACATTACCAGATACATACACATTACCAGATACATACACATTACCAGATATATACACATTACCAGATATATACACATTACCAGATACATACACATACACATTACCAGATACATACACATACACATTACCAGATATATACACATTACCAGATACATACACATTACCAGATACATTCATATACATACACTTACCAGATAAGGACATTACCAGATCTATATATACACATTACCAGATACATACACATTACCAGATACATACACATTACCAGATACATACACATTACCAGATACATACACATTACCAGATACATAACATATATATCTATAACATACGTGCTATATATGCTAACTTCTGAAAGGACTGATCTCTATAACATACGTGCTATATATGCTAACTTCTGAAAGGACTGATCTCTATAACATACGTGCTATATATGTTAAAGGACTGATCTCTATAACATACGTGCTATATATGCTAACTTCTGAAAGGACTGATCTCTATAACATACGTGCTATATATGTTAACTTCTGAAAGGACTGATCTCTATAACATACGTGCTATATATGCTAACTTCTGAAAGGACTGATCTCTATAACATACGTGCTATATATGCTAACTTCTGAAAGGACTGATCTCTATAACATACGTGCTATATATGTTAACTTCTGAAAGGACTGATCTCTATAACATACGTGCTATATATGCTAACTTCTGAAAGGACTGATCTCTATAACATACGTGCTATATATGCTAACTTCTGAAAGGACTGATCTCTATAACATACGTGCTATATATGTTAACTTCTGAAAGGACTGATCTCTATAACATACGTTATATATGCTAACTTCTGAAAGGACTGATCTCCTATAACATACGTGCTATATATGTTAACTTCTGAAAGGACTGATCTCTATAACATACGTGCTATATGCTAACTTCTGAAAGGACTGATCTCTATAACATACGTGCTATATATGCTAACTTCTGAAAGGACTGATCTCTATAACATACGTGCTATATATGTTAACTTCTGAAAGGACTGATCTCTATAACATACGTGCTATATATGTTAACTTCTGAAAGGACTGATCTCTATAACATACGTGCTATATATGCTAACTTCTGAAAGGACTGATCTCTATAACATACGTGCTATATATGCTAACTTCTGAAAGGACTGATCTCTATAACATACGTGCTATATATGTTAACTTCTGAAAGGACTGATCTCTATAACATACGTGCTATATATGTTAACTTCTGAAAGGACTGATCTCTATAACATACGTGCTATATATGCTAACTTCTGAAAGGACTGATCTCTATAACATACGTGCTATATATGCTAACTTCTGAATGGACTGATCTCTATAACATACATGTTATATATGTTAACTTCTGTAAAGTGGTAAAACATTTGAAACACCCCCCCCCTCTGGTCCCATTACCAGACGACATTTACATAATAACCATTTTGCTTCAATTATCTGAAAGGATCATCTCTGAAAATGCATATCATTCTACTAGAGAGAGTCCCCTAGTCACATGACCTCCCCTGCACTAACAGACTCACAGACTTTATCTTGATTTCCCCTTTTGATGTCTATGATGTACTAAGTGCTAAGTTAAAGAGTTGAAGAAAAAACAAAAAATATCCGTAGCTGATTCACATAATCCCTTTTTACTCTCTGCACCACTTATCACAGAACCATTGACCGATATATTTGAACTTGACAGTTGTTTCTGGTGGTGTCCTTCTGATCTGTAGGAGGACATGTCCTCCCCTACATAAAGCAGGACATGTCCTCCCCCTACATAAAGCAGGACATGTCCTCCCCCTACATAAAGCAGGACATGTCCTCCCCCTACATAAAGCAGGACATGTCCTCCCCCTACATAAAGCAGGACATGTCCTCCCCCTACATAAAGGAGGACATGTCCTCCCCCTACATAAAGCAGGACATGTCCTCCCCTACATAAAGGAGGACATGTCCTCCCCCTACATAAAGCAGGACATGTCCTCCCCCTACATAAAGCAGGACATGTCCTCCCCCTACATAAAGCAGGACATGTCCTCCCCCTACATAAAGCAGGACATGTCCTCCCCCTACATAAAGCAGGACATGTCCTCCCCCTACATAAAGCAGGACATGTACTCCCCCTACATAAAGCAGGACATGTCCTCCCCCTACATAAAGGAGGACATGTCCTCCCCTACATAAAGCAGGACATGTCCTCCCCCTACATAAAGCAGGACATGTCCTCCCCTTACATAAAGCAGGACATGTCCTCCCCCTACATAAAGCAGGACATGTACTACCCCTACATAAAGGAGGACATGTTCTCCCCCTACATAATGCAGGACATGTCCTCCCCCTACATAAAGCAGGACATGTCCTCCCCCTACATAAAGCAGGACATGTCCTCCCCCTACATAAAGGAGGACATGTCCTCCCCCTACATAAAGCAGGACATGTCCTCCCCCTACATAAAGCAGGACATGTCCTCCCCCTACATAAAGGAGGACATGTCCTCCCCCTACATAAAGGATGCCTTCTGACTTACATAACTACAGAACAATTAGAAAATGATCTTGCCTTCACAAAGTACTAGAATCCCTGGCCAACTGTCAACTAAGAACATTTTTTACTTCCCACTATTCTTAATGTGAACCAATCAGGTTTTAGAATCCCATCTATTCTTAATGTGAACCAATCAGGTTTTAGAATCCCATCTATTCTTCATGTGAACCAATCAGGTTTTAGAATCCCATCTATTCTTCATGTGAACCAATCAGGTTTTAGAATCCCATCTATTCTTCATGTGAACCAATCAGGTTTTAGAATCCCATCTATTCTTCATGTGAACCAATCAGGTTTTAGAATCCCATCTATTCTTAATGTGAACCAATCAGGTTTTAGAGAGCACAACATTCCTTGCATCTTGTTTCCCTGGAGCCTCTAGTGCAGGTTAGGACTCTGGTGTTGAATTATTTCAATGAAGATTGTATTTTACCCCTTTTTTCTCCACAATTTCGATCTTGTCTCATCGTTGCAACTCCCCAATGGGCTCGGGAGGCGAAGGTTGAGTCATGTGTCCTCTGAAACATGACCCACCAAACCACGCTTCTTAAAACCCGGAAGCCAGCCGCACCAACGTGTCGGAGGAAATACTATTTAACTGACGACCGGGTTAGCCTGCAGGCGCCCGACCCGCCACAAGGAGTCACTAGAGCGCGATGAGCCAAGATAAGCCCCCCGGCCAAACCCTCCCCTCACCCAGACGACGCAAGCCTATTGTGTGCCATTCTATGGGGACTCATATAAACATATATGCAAGTTTTATTTATTTTTAAATGAAAACCTCATTAAATATGTGCTATTATGTAAATTACGAGAATCCATTTTTTGACACATTGCTTCAAGGCAGAATGTTGTTGTTTTGTTTTATTGGGAGACACTCAATGGTGATAAACTGTTATAGAACAGTTTATCAAAAAATAGTAATTTCATGGAATTAGTTAAAAACACAATTCACATGTATGACGGGTGCATATTTTGCATATATTTTACAGTCATAGCTATGTCATAACAGCTGACATAATGTGTCATAACCTGTCATAATATGGTCACAACACTGTCATGATACATATATTTAGACCTGTTTGTGACATATATTACATTATTTTATGGCTGGTTATGACACCTACATAAGAGTCAAACCCCACAGAACCTACCACTGTAGTTATTTTATGGTTGGTTATGACACCTACATAAGAGTCAGAACCCACAGAACCTACCACTGTAGTTATTTTATGGCTGGTTATGACACCTACATAAGAGTCAGAACCCACAGAACCTACCACTGTAGTTATTTTATGGCTGGTTATGACACCTACATAAGAGTCAGAACCCACAGAACCTACCACTGTAGTTATTTTATGGCTGGTTATGACACCTACATAAGAGTCAAACCCCACAGAACCTACCACTGTAGTTATTTTATGGCTGGTTATGACACCTACATAAGAGTCAGAACCCACAGAACCTACAACTGTAGTTATTTTATGGCTGGTTATGACAACTACATAAGAGTCAAACCCACAGAACCTACCACTGTAGTTATTTTATGGCTGGTTATGACACCTACATAAGAGTCAAACCCCACAGAACCTACCACTGTAGTTATTTTATGGCTGGTTATGACACCTACATAAGAGTCAAAACCCACAGAACCTACCACTGTAGTTATTTTATGGTTGGTTATGACACCTACATAAGAGTCAAACCCCACAGAACCTACCACTGTAGTTATTTTATGGCTGGTTATGACACCTACATAAGAGTCAGAACCCACAGAACCTACCACTGTAGTTATTTTATGGCTGGTTATGACACCTACATAAGAGTCAAACCCACAGAACCTACCACTGTAGTTATTTTATGGTTGGTTATGACACCTACATAAGATTCAGAACCCACAGAACCTACCACTGTAGTTATTTTATGGCTGGTAATGACACCTACATAAGAGTCAGAACCCACAGAACCTACCACTGTAGTTATTTTATGGCTGGTAATGACACCTACATAAGAGTCAGAACCCACAGAACCTACCACTGTAGTTATTTTATGGCTGGTAATGACACCTACATAAGATTCAGAACCCACAGAACCTACCACTGTAGTTATTTTATGGTTGGTTATGACACCTACATAAGATTCAGAACCCACAGAACCTACCACTGTAGTTATTTTATGGCTGGTTATGACACCTACATAAGATTCAGAACCCACAGAACCTACCACTGTAGTTATTTTATGGCTGGTTATGACACCTACATAAGATTCAGAACCCACAGAACCTACCACTGTAGTTATTTTATGGCTGGTTATGACACCTACATAAGATTCAGAACCCACAGAACCTACCACTGTAGTTATTTTATGGCTGGTTATGACACCTACATAAGATTCAGAACCCACAGAACCTACCACTGTAGTTATTTTATGGCTGGTTATGACACCTACATAAGAGTCAGAACCCACAGAACCTACCACTGTAGTTATTTTATGGCTGGTTATGACACCTACATAAGATTCAGAACCCACAGAACCTACCACTGTAGTTATTTTATGGCTGGTTATGACACCTACATAAGATTCAGAACCCACAGAACCTACCACTGTAGTTATTTTATGGCTGGTTATGACACCTACATAAGATTCAGAACCCACAGAACCTACCACTGTAGTTATTTTATGGCTGGTTATGACACCTACATAAGATTCAGAACCCACAGAACCTACCACTGTAGTTATTTTATGGCTGGTTATGACACCTACATAAGATTCAGAACCCACAGAACCTACCACTGTAGTTATTTTATGGCTGGTTATGACACCTACATAAGATTCAGAACCCACAGAACCTACCACTGTAGTTATTTTATGGCTGGTTATGACACCTACATAAGAGTCAGAACCCACAGAACCTACCACTGTAGTTATTTTATGGCTGGTTATGACACCTACATAAGATTCAGAACCCACAGAACCTACCACTGTAGTTATTTTATGGCTGGTTATGACACCTACATAAGATTCAGAACCCACAGAACCTACCACTGTAGTTATTTTATGGCTGGTTATGACACCTACATAAGATTCAGAACCCACAGAACCTACCACTGTAGTTATTTTATGGTTGGTTATGACACCTACATAAGAGTCAAACCCCACAGAACCTACCACTGTAGTTATTTTATGGCTGGTAATGACACCTACATAAGATTCAGAACCCACAGAACCTACCACTGTAGTTATTTTATGGTTGGTTATGACACCTACATAAGAGTCAAACCCCACAGAACCTACCACTGTAGTTATTTTATGGTTGGTAATGACACCTACATAAGAGTCAAACCCCACAGAACCTACCACTGTAGTTATTTTATGGTTGGTTATGACACCTACATAAGAGTCAAACCCCACAGAACCTACCACTGTAGTTATTTTATGGCTGGTAATGACACCTACATAAGAGTCAAACCCCACAGAACCTACCACTGTAGTTATTTTATGGTTGGTTATGACACCTACATAAGAGTCAAACCCCACAGAACCTACCACTGTAGTTATTTTATGGTTGGTTCAGACACCTACATAAGAGTCAAACCCACAGAACCTACCACTGTAGTTATTTTATGGTTGGTTATGACACCTACATAACAGTCAAACCCCACAGAACCTACCACTGTAGTTATTTTATGGTTGGTTCAGACACATACATAAGAGTCAAACCCCACAGAACCTACCACTGTAGTTATTATATGACTGGTTATGACACCTACATAAGATTCAGAACCCACAGAACCTACCACTGTAGTTATTTTATGGCTGGTTATGACACCTACATAAGAGTCAAACCCCACAGAACCTACCACTGTAGTTATTTTATGGCTGGTTATGACACCTACATAAGAGTCAAAACCCACAGAACCTACCACTGTAGTTATTTTATGGTTGGTTCAGACACTTACTTAAGATTAAGATGAAAAAACATGACTGTTTTCTCTCAGCATCATGACAAAATGTTTAAAATAGCATTACAATAGCTGCAAGTAGAGTTGCAATTCAATGGCTCAGACACAAGAGGTATGTGGCAGGGTCTACAGTCAATCAAGGACTACAAAAAAAAACAGCCCCGTCGCTGACCCCGATGTCTTGCTCCCAGACAAACTAAACAACTTCTTTGCTCGCTTTGAGGACAATACAGTGCCACCGACATGGTCCGCTACCAAAACCTGCGGGCTCTCCACCGCAGCCAACGTAAAATATTTATACTTGTTAACCATCGCAAGGCTGCCGGCCCAGAACGCAACCCTAGCCGTGTCCTCAGAGCATGTGCAGACCAGCTGGCTGGTGAGTTCACAGACATATTCAATCCATCCATATCCCAGTCTGCTGTTCCCACATGCTTCAAAAGGGCCACCATTGTTCCTGTTCACAAGAAAGCTATGGAAACTGAGCTAAACGACTACGCCCCGTAGCACTCACTTCCGTCATCATGAAATGCTTTGAGAGACTAGTCAAGGACCATATCACCTCCACCCTACCTGACACCTTAGACCCACTCCAATTTGCTCACCGCCCAATAGGTCCACAGACGATGCAATCGCAATCACACTGCCCTAACCCATCTGGACAAGAGGAATACCTATGTAAGAATGCTGTTCATCGACTACAGCTCATCATTTAACACCACAGTAGCCTCCAAACTCGTCATTAAGCTCGAGACCCTGGGTCTCAACCAAGCCCTGTGCAACTGGGTCCTGACTTCCTGACGGACGCCCCCAGGTGGTGAGGGTAGGAACAACATCTCCACCCGGCTGATCCTCAACACTGGGGACCACAAGGCTGCGTTCTCAGCCCTCTCCTGTACTCCCTGTTCACCCATAACTGCGTGGCCATGCACACGTCCAAAATAATCATCAAGTTTGCAGACGACACTACAGTGGTAGGCTTGATTACCAACAACAACGAGACGGCCTACAGGGAGGAGGTGAGGGCCCTCGGAGTGTGGTGTCAGGAAAATAACCTCACACTCAACGTCAACAAAACAAAGGAGATGATCGTTGACTTCAGGAAGCAGCAGAGGGAGCATCCCCCCATCTACATTGATGGGACAGCAGTGAAGGTGGAAAGTTTTATGTTCCTCGGCGTACACATCACGGACAAACTGAAATGGCCCACCCACACAGACAGCATGGTGGAGAAGGCGCAACAGCGCATCACCGGGGGCAAACTACCTGCCCTCCAGGACACCTACACCACCCAATGTCACAGGAAGGCCAAAAAGATCATCAAGGACAACAACCACCTGAGCCACTGCCTGTTCACCCCGCTACCATCCAGAAGGCGAGGTCAGTACAGGTGCATAAAAGCTGGGACTGAGAGACTGAAAAACAGCTTCTATCTCAAGGCCTTCAGACTGTTAAACAGCCATCACTAACATTGAGTGACTGCTGCCAACATACTGACTCAAATCTCTAGCCACTTTAATAATTTAAAAATGATGTAATAAATGTGTCACTAATCACTTTAAACAATGGCACTTTATATAATGTTTACATACCCTATATTACTCATCTCGTATGTATATACTGTACTTTATACCATCTACTGCATCTTGCCTATGCCGTTCGGCCATCGCTCATCCATATATTTATATGTACATATTCTTAATCATTCCTTTACACTTGTGTGTATAAGGTAGTTGTTGTGAAATTGTTAGATGACTTGTTAGATATTACTGCACGGTCGGAACTAGAAGCACAAGCGTTTCGCTACACTCACATTAGCACCTGCTAAACATGTGTATGTGACTAATAACATTTGATCTGATTTGAAATGTGTTTTGTCTTTGCCCAATGGCAAAATGTGTTGAAATGCAGGACGTTAGCTGTTTTCCTTTTGGGGGTCCTGGAGATGGTGGTAGAGTAGCACTTAAAGCTGGAGAACAACTGGTCTTCACAGTACAATAACATACTGTAACTCACTATTCTCACAATGGCATATAGCTTGCGTTTTCTTGATAAATGATTTGGTAACAGTTTACTTGACACCCAGCATCATAACACGTTACGACGTTATGACCTCTGACACGTTACGACGTTATGACCTCTGACACGTTACGGCGTTATGACCTCTGACACGTTCACGACGTTATGACCTCTGACACGTTATGACGTTATGACCTCTGACACGTTACGACGTTATGACATGTGACACGTTAACGTTATGACATGTGACACGTTACGACATTATGACATGTGACACGTTACGACGTTATGACCTCTGACACGTTACGACGTTATGACCTCTGACACGTTACGACATTATGACATCTTCACAAACAATCGCAAAATTCAATAATATATAGAACTTTTCTCACTGCACTGGTATATAAGATTTCTTGAGGCCTTGCTCACAATTCATTCTGTGGCAGCACAATGACCAAACAATATGCTGTATGTGAAGCTCTTGATCACATCTTTGATCATTAAACTGGTCAGGGAGGAAAGAATCCTTGTTAAACTTCGACACAAAGTGGTCTGCGATTAATAGCACTATGTTTCTTCTGAGGAGGGTTAAGGATGGCTAACTGCTAAATTATGATTTAAAAAATATATTATTGTCATTATTATAGAATTATTCAAGACAAAATTAAGAAATGTCTTTCTCAACTAGGCTTCCTGCAAAATGGCGGGCAGCCGCCAGCAGGCTCAACACAACCTCCGTCCACGACTAGGGGCTGATCCTGACGGGAGGATCAGCCCCCAAAGATATTCAGAATTATGAGTGTTTTGCTTTAGAATCTCTGTATAAAAACGTGGTAACTTCCTGTGGTATCCTGCTCTCTCTGAAATCTAAATCATACAAGTCTGCGTGCTGTTATTACAGATCTGGGTCTCTGTCTTTCATTCACACCGGATGGAACAGATATACAGATACTTTACTTGTCTGATACACCGCCTGCATGATACACCGTCTGCATGATACACCGCCTGCATGATACACCGCCCGCATGATACACTGCCCGCATGATACACCGCCTGTCTGATACACCGCCTGTCTGATACACCGCCTGTCTGATACACCGCATGCATGATACACCGCCTGTCTGATACACCGCCTGTCTGATACACTGCCTGTCTGATACACCGCCTGTCTGATACACCGCCTGCATGATAGTCCGCCTGTGTCTTCTACCTCTCTCCACTTTTCCTCCCTTTTCTCTGTGTATTTATTGTAAATGTATAAACAAACATTTTAAAATCATCTTTGTGAAAAGCTAATAGATAGAAAAAGGAACATGTTCATATTTTGTGATTTTTCCTCTAGGTTCAATGTGAGTTAAACAAAAAAAGTCAATCACTCACCATGATTGTCCTACTAAAGGTTCCACTCCTGCAGCCTTTCTTAAACCAGTTTGAGCCAGAGACCAGCAAGGCATGGCCTTCTTTCTCTGGGCACCACTTTGGTAATACATTATTGAGCCAGAGACCAGCAAGGCATGGCCTTCTTTCTCTGGGCACCACTTTGGTAATACATTATTGAGCCAGAGACCAGCAAGGCATGGCCTTCTTTCTCTGGGCACCACTTTGGTAATACATTATTGAGCCAGAGACCAGCAAGGCATGGCCTTCTTTCTCTGGGCACCACTTTGGTAATACATTATTGAGCCAGAGACCAGCAAGGCATGGCCTTCTTTCTCTGGGCACCACTTTGGTAATACAATATTGAAAATGGCTTTTTCTTCATAAAAAACACACATTTTATTTATTGTATTTTTTACTTTACACTAAATTAATGAATTATGTGTTTACTTGGCTGCCTTCATGGTTTGTCTGTGTCTATCTGTCTGTCTGCCTGTCTGTCTGTCTGTCTGTCTGTCTGTATTTTTGTCTGTGTTGCTCTCATGTCTTTCTCTGTGCTTTCATCATGGTCTGTTGGTCAGTCAGTCTGTCGGTCGGTCAGTCGGTGGTTATTAAAATAATGTTATCATTATACACAATCACCTTACCTGTGCTGTCAATACAAACTATGTAACAACAACTGAATATTTATAAACAAATAACAAGACATTATAAGGAATAGTAAAAGATGTCTGACTCACCTAATCAGTGAGATGGGTGTGCCTGTCTCTTGAACACCAGCATGTCAAACATCGGAGGGAAGGAGGAGAGGGACATTCTCACGGTGTTTTCAACCGACGGTCTGCTGCCATATTTAGATGTTGTTGCAGCAGGAGAGGAGAAGCTGGTCTCCCAGAAGTAGAATGAAAGGGAAGTAACATCTTCACCGCCAACTAACTGAGTTGTGGGTTTTCTCCACTGCTGAACAGCCAGAATGTGGAAAGGAGCATCTCATTAAAACTAGTGTGCATGCATTGGTCACAGGACAGCTCCAATAGTTAATCCTCTAGAACCGGTGACAAGCTGTGATGCCCCGTACACATTGGGATGTATTTTAAATCTTTCTCTGGCGTGGATCAGATTGTGAAGGAAATTAATTATTGAATTTGACCAGATGTGATCCCATCTGTTTATGCAAATGATCCATATCCACATCACCCTGGTCATGTGATCCATATCCACATCACCCTGGTCATGTGATCCAAATCCACATCACCCTGGTCATGTGATCCAAATCCACATCACCCTGGTCATGTGATCCATATCCACATCACCCTGGTCATGTGATCCAAATCCACATCACCCTGGTCATGTGATCCAAATCCACATCACCCTGGTCATGTGATCCAAATCCACATCACCCTGGTCATGTGATCCAAATCCACATCACCCTGGTCATGTGATCCAAATCCACATCACCCTGGTCATGTGATCCATATCCACATCACCTTGGTCATGTGATCCATATCCACATCACCCTGGTCATGTGAACCAAATCCACATCACCCTGGTCATGTGATCCAAATCAACATCACCCTGGTCATGTGATCTATATCCACATCACCCTGGTCATGTGATCCATATCCACATCACCCTGGTCATGTGATCCAAATCCACATCACCCTGGTCATGTGATCCATATCCACATCACCCTGGTCATGTGATCCAAATCCACAACACCTTCATCAGTCAGAGTTGAGAATAGGGGGAAAATATTTAAAATGTCTCCATCCACTTGGTATCTCCAGACACTCCGTTTTTCTTTAAATCTGCAAATATTGTATATAAAAGAAGTTGGGCTACATTTGAAATGTCTCATCTAATTGAATTGCTAACTATTTTGAAGCACAGGCTCTGTCTAAAACCTAAGAGTCGGTATCATCTGCCATATCCTGGATCTGATACAAGACAGTGTCATTGGACAGTGGGATTTCTGAATCTTATGTAGGTGTCATAACCAGCCATAAAATAACTACAGTGGTAGGTTCTACCACTGTAGTTATTTTATGGTTGGTTATGACACCTACATAAGAGTCAAACCCCACAGAACCTACCACTGTAGTTATTTTATGGCTGGTAATGACACCTACATAAGAGTCAAACCCCACAGAACCTACCACTGTAGTTATTTTATGGTTGGTTATGACACCTACATAAGAGTCAAACCCCACAGAACCTACCACTGTAGTTATTTTATGGTTGGTTCAGACACCTACATAAGAGTCAAACCCACAGAACCTACCACTGTAGTTATTTTATGGTTGGTTATGACACCTACATAAGAGTCAAACCCCACAGAACCTACCACTGTAGTTATTTTATGGTTGGTTCAGACACATACATAAGAGTCAAACCCCACAGAACCTACCACTGTAGTTATTATATGACTGGTTATGACACCTACATAAGATTCAGAACCCACAGAACCTACCACTGTAGTTATTTTATGGCTGGTTATGACACCTACATAAGAGTCAAACCCCACAGAACCTACCACTGTAGTTATTTTATGGCTGGTTATGACACCTACATAAGAGTCAAAACCCACAGAACCTACCACTGTAGTTATTTTATGGTTGGTTCAGACACTTACTTAAGATTAAGATGAAAAAACATGACTGTTTTCTCTCAGCATCATGACAAAATGTTTAAAATAGCATTACAATAGCTGCAAGTAGAGTTGCAATTCAATGGCTCAGACACAAGAGGTATGTGGCAGGGTCTACAGTCAATCAAGGACTACAAAAAAAAACAGCCCCGTCGCTGACCCCGATGTCTTGCTCCCAGACAAACTAAACAACTTCTTTGCTCGCTTTGAGGACAATACAGTGCCACCGACATGGTCCGCTACCAAAACCTGCGGGCTCTCCACCGCAGCCAACGTAAAATATTTATACTTGTTAACCATCGCAAGGCTGCCGGCCCAGAACGCAACCCTAGCCGTGTCCTCAGAGCATGTGCAGACCAGCTGGCTGGTGAGTTCACAGACATATTCAATCCATCCATATCCCAGTCTGCTGTTCCCACATGCTTCAAAAGGGCCACCATTGTTCCTGTTCACAAGAAAGCTATGGAAACTGAGCTAAACGACTACCGCCCCGTAGCACTCACTTCCGTCATCATGAAATGCTTTGAGAGACTAGTCAAGGACCATATCACCTCCACCCTACCTGACACCTTAGACCCACTCCAATTTGCTCACCGCCCCAATAGGTCCACAGACGATGCAATCGCAATCACACTGCCCTAACCCATCTGGACAAGAGGAATACCTATGTAAGAATGCTGTTCATCGACTACAGCTCATCATTTAACACCACAGTAGCCTCCAAACTCGTCATTAAGCTCGAGACCCTGGGTCTCAACCAAGCCCTGTGCAACTGGGTCCTGGACTTCCTGACGGGACGCCCCCAGGTGGTGAGGGTAGGAAACAACATCTCCACCCGGCTGATCCTCAACACTGGGGACCACAAGGCTGCGTTCTCAGCCCTCTCCTGTACTCCCTGTTCACCCATAACTGCGTGGCCATGCACACGTCCAAAATAATCATCAAGTTTGCAGACGACACTACAGTGGTAGGCTTGATTACCAACAACAACGAGACGGCCTACAGGGAGGAGGTGAGGGCCCTCGGAGTGTGGTGTCAGGAAAATAACCTCACACTCAACGTCAACAAAACAAAGGAGATGATCGTTGACTTCAGGAAGCAGCAGAGGGAGCATCCCCCCATCTACATTGATGGGACAGCAGTGAAGGTGGAAAGTTTTATGTTCCTCGGCGTACACATCACGGACAAACTGAAATGGCCCACCCACACAGACAGCATGGTGGAGAAGGCGCAACAGCGCATCACCGGGGGCAAACTACCTGCCCTCCAGGACACCTACACCACCCAATGTCACAGGAAGGCCAAAAAGATCATCAAGGACAACAACCACCTGAGCCACTGCCTGTTCACCCCGCTACCATCCAGAAGGCGAGGTCAGTACAGGTGCATAAAAGCTGGGACTGAGAGACTGAAAAACAGCTTCTATCTCAAGGCCTTCAGACTGTTAAACAGCCATCACTAACATTGAGTGACTGCTGCCAACATACTGACTCAAATCTCTAGCCACTTTAATAATTTAAAAATGATGTAATAAATGTGTCACTAATCACTTTAAACAATGGCACTTTATATAATGTTTACATACCCTATATTACTCATCTCGTATGTATATACTGTACTTTATACCATCTACTGCATCTTGCCTATGCCGTTCGGCCATCGCTCATCCATATATTTATATGTACATATTCTTAATCATTCCTTTACACTTGTGTGTATAAGGTAGTTGTTGTGAAATTGTTAGATGACTTGTTAGATATTACTGCACGGTCGGAACTAGAAGCACAAGCGTTTACACACTCACATTAGCACCTGCTAAACATGTGTATGTGACTAATAACATTTGATCTGATTTGAAATGTGTTTTGTCTTTGCCCAATGGCAAAATGTGTTGAAATGCAGGACGTTAGCTGTTTTCCTTTTGGGGGGGGGGGGGTCCTGGAGATGGTGGTAGAGTAGCACTTAAAGCTGGAGAACAACTGGTCTTCACAGTACAATAACATACTGTAACTCACTATTCTCACAATGGCATATAGCTTGCGTTTTCTTGATAAATGATTTGGTAACAGTTTACTTGACACCCAGCATCATAACACGTTACGACGTTATGACCTCTGACACGTTACGACGTTATGACCTCTGACACGTTACGACGTTATGACCTCTGACACGTTACGACGTTATGACCTCTGACACGTTATGACGTTATGACCTCTGACACGTTACGACGTTATGACATGTGACACGTTACGACGTTATGACATGTGACACGTTACGACATTATGACATGTGACACGTTACGACGTTATGACCTCTGACACGTTACGACGTTATGACCTCTGACACGTTACGACATTATGACATCTTCACAAACAATCGCAAAATTCAATAATATATAGAACTTTTCTCACTGCACTGGTATATAAGATTTCTTGAGGCCTTGCTCACAATTCATTCTGTGGCAGCACAATGACCAAACAATATGCTGTATGTGAAGCTCTTGATCACATCTTTGATCATTAAACTGGTCAGGGAGGAAAGAATCCTTGTTAAACTTCGACACAAAGTGGTCTGCGATTAATAGCACTATGTTTCTTCTGAGGAGGGTTAAGGATGGCTAACTGCTAAATTATGATTTAAAAAATATATTATTGTCATTATTATAGAATTATTCAAGACAAAATTAAGAAATGTCTTTCTCAACTAGGCTTCCTGCAAAATGGCGGGCAGCCGCCAGCAGGCTCAACACAACCTCCGTCCACGACTAGGGGCTGATCCTGACGGGAGGATCAGCCCCCAAAGATATTCAGAATTATGAGTGTTTTGCTTTAGAATCTCTGTATAAAAACGTGGTAACTTCCTGTGGTATCCTGCTCTCTCTGAAATCTAAATCATACAAGTCTGCGTGCTGTTATTACAGATCTGGGTCTCTGTCTTTCATTCACACCGGATGGAACAGATATACAGATACTTTACTTGTCTGATACACCGCCTGCATGATACACCGTCTGCATGATACACCGCCTGCATGATACACCGCCCGCATGATACACTGCCCGCATGATACACCGCCTGTCTGATACACCGCCTGTCTGATACACCGCCTGTCTGATACACCGCATGCATGATACACCGCCTGTCTGATACACTGCCTGTCTGATACACTGCCTGTCTGATACACCGCCTGTCTGATACACCGCCTGCATGATAGTCCGCCTGTGTCTTCTACCTCTCTCCACTTTTCCTCCCTTTTCTCTGTGTATTTATTGTAAATGTATAAACAAACATTTTAAAATCATCTTTGTGAAAAGCTAATAGATAGAAAAAGGAACATGTTCATATTTTGTGATTTTTCCTCTAGGTTCAATGTGAGTTAAACAAAAAAAGTCAATCACTCACCATGATTGTCCTACTAAAGGTTCCACTCCTGCAGCCTTTCTTAAACCAGTTTGAGCCAGAGACCAGCAAGGCATGGCCTTCTTTCTCTGGGCACCACTTTGGTAATACATTATTGAGCCAGAGACCAGCAAGGCATGGCCTTCTTTCTCTGGGCACCACTTTGGTAATACATTATTGAGCCAGAGACCAGCAAGGCATGGCCTTCTTTCTCTGGGCACCACTTTGGTAATACATTATTGAGCCAGAGACCAGCAAGGCATGGCCTTCTTTCTCTGGGCACCACTTTGGTAATACATTATTGAGCCAGAGACCAGCAAGGCATGGCCTTCTTTCTCTGGGCACCACTTTGCAATACAATATTGAAAATGGCTTTTTCTTCATAAAAAACACACATTTTATTTATTGTATTTTTACTTTACACTAAATTAATGAATTATGTGTTTACTTGGCTGCCTTCATGGTTTGTCTGTGTCTATCTGTCTGTCTGCCTGTCTGTCTGTCTGTCTGTCTGTCTGTATTTTTGTCTGTGTTGCTCTCATGTCTTTCTCTGTGCTTTCATCATGGTCTGTTGGTCAGTCAGTCTGTCGGTCGGTCAGTCGGTGGTTATTAAAATAATGTTATCATTATACACAATCACCTTACCTGTGCTGTCAATACAAACTATGTAACAACAACTGAATATTTATAAACAAATAACAAGACATTATAAGGAATAGTAAAAGATGTCTGACTCACCTAATCAGTGAGATGGGTGTGCCTGTCTCTTGAACACCAGCATGTCAAACATCGGAGGGAAGGAGGAGAGGGACATTCTCACGGTGTTTTCAACCGACGGTCTGCTGCCATATTTAGATGTTGTTGCAGCAGGAGAGGAGAAGCTGGTCTCCCAGAAGTAGAATGAAAGGGAAGTAACATCTTCACCGCCAACTAACTGAGTTGTGGGTTTTCTCCACTGCTGAACAGCCAGAATGTGGAAAGGAGCATCTCATTAAAACTAGTGTGCATGCATTGGTCACAGGACAGCTCCAATAGTTAATCCTCTAGAACCGGTGACAAGCTGTGATGCCCCGTACACATTGGGATGTATTTTAAATCTTTCTCTGGCGTGGATCAGATTGTGAAGGAAATTAATTATTGAATTTGACCAGATGTGATCCCATCTGTTTATGCAAATGATCCATATCCACATCACCCTGGTCATGTGATCCATATCCACATCACCCTGGTCATGTGATCCAAATCCACATCACCCTGGTCATGTGATCCAAATCCACATCACCCTGGTCATGTGATCCATATCCACATCACCCTGGTCATGTGATCCAAATCCACATCACCCTGGTCATGTGATCCAAATCCACATCACCCTGGTCATGTGATCCAAATCCACATCACCCTGGTCATGTGATCCAAATCCACATCACCCTGGTCATGTGATCCAAATCCACATCACCCTGGTCATGTGATCCATATCCACATCACCTTGGTCATGTGATCCATATCCACATCACCCTGGTCATGTGAACCAAATCCACATCACCCTGGTCATGTGATCCAAATCAACATCACCCTGGTCATGTGATCTATATCCACATCACCCTGGTCATGTGATCCATATCCACATCACCCTGGTCATGTGATCCAAATCCACATCACCCTGGTCATGTGATCCATATCCACATCACCCTGGTCATGTGATCCAAATCCACAACACCTTCATCAGTCAGAGTTGAGAATAGGGGGAAAATATTTAAAATGTCTCCATCCACTTGGTATCTCCAGACACTCCGTTTTTCTTTAAATCTGCAAATATTGTATATAAAAGAAGTTGGGCTACATTTGAAATGTCTCATCTAATTGAATTGCTAACTATTTTGAAGCACAGGCTCTGTCTAAAACCTAAGAGTCGGTATCATCTGCCATATCCTGGATCTGATACAAGACAGTGTCATTGGACAGTGGGATTTCCCCCTTGCCTGTGGACTTTAATGCACAACACCTTTTTGTTGCCTTTATTTAACCAGGCAAGTCAGTTAAGAACACATTCTTATTTTCAATGACGGCCTAGGGACAGTGGGTTAACTGCCTGTTCAGGGGCAGAACGACAGATTTGTACCTTGTCAGCTCAGGGGCTTGAACTTGCATATCCTGGATCTGATACAAGACAGTGTCATTGGAAGGTGGGATTTCCCCTTTGCCTGTGGACTTCAATGCGGACCTTCTGGTTACAAGTCCACCACTCTAACCACTAGGCTACGCTGCTGTATGTGACCAGGAGAAAAAAACTTTCCAAACCAAACTGTTACACACAGACTACATCGTTGTCACCATATCAGCTAAAGTAACATCATAGTTAACATAGCTAATAGAACTAACGTGTTAGTAAACCTGCTTCAATCATGCAGTAATGTTACAGTGTACAGTCAGTAAGCAGTTTAGCACTTACACCGTTGGGTCCCGGTGCCAATAAATTAGTAAAAACCAAAAGCTTACCTTAGAAGAGTTGCAGTGCTGAGTTGGATAACCATAGCCAGCGAGCTAACATAGCACCCTTCTGTTATAGCCAGCTAGCTAACATAGCACCCCTCTGTTATAGCCAGCTAGCTAACATTGCATCCCTCTGTTATAGCCAGCTAGCTAACATATCACCCCTCTGTTTGAGCAGGGTGTTTCAGTAGGCTAAACTAGCTAGCTGCATTGCAAGCTAAGTAAGTGGGAATAAAATAGACAGTCTCTCTCTCTTGTGTCTCCTTAATTTTGGAAGAAATTAATTTGTTCAAAACTGTTCAACTATTGTCTTTCTCTCTCTTTGAGTCAACTACTCACCACTTTTTATGTACATTTTAGCTGTAGCTTATGCTATGTACTGGACTCATTATCTGATCCTTTGATTGCGTGGATAACGTCAGTTCAGGCTGCAAGAGCTCTGACAAGTTGGAGGATGTCCTCCGGAAGCTGTCATTATTACTGTGTTAGTCTATGGAAGGGGGTGAGAACCATGAACCTCCTAGGTTTTGTATTTAAGTCAATGTAACCAGAGGACGGAAGCTAGCTGTCCTCTGGCTACACCATGGTGCTACCCTACAGAATGCTGTTGAGGCTACTGTAGACCTTCACTGCAAAACAGTGTATTTTACAGTATATACTAGGTATAGTTTTATATAAAAAGGACAACTTTAAATGTTTTACCATTTTTATTTGTATGAAATTCACTGAGGAGAATGGTGGGAACATGGAGGATGAGGATGCAGATATAGACCCAGACATAACAGAGTTGCTGAAGGAGGATACAGATATAGATCCAGACATAACAGAGTTTCTGAAGGAGGGTGAGGATACAGATATAGACCCAGACATAACAGAGTTGCTGAAGGAGGGTGAGGATACAGATATAGACCCAGACATAACAGAGTTGCTTAAGGAGGATACAGATATAGACCCAGACATAGCAGAGTTGCTGAAGGAGGATACAGATATAGACCCAGACATATCAGAGCTACTGAAGGAGGATACAGATATAGACCCAGACATAACAGAGTTGCTGAAGGAGGATACAGATATAGACCCAGACATAACAGAGCTACTGAAGGAGGATACAGATATAGACCCAGACACAACAGAGCTACTGAAGGAGGATGAGGATGCAGATATAGACCCAGACATAGCATAGTTGCTGAAGGAGGGTGAGGATACAGATATAGACCCAGACATAGCAGAGTTGCTTAAGGACGGTGAGGAGGGAGGGTGAGGATACAGATATAGACCCAGACATAACAGTTGCTGAAAGAGGATACAGATATAGACCCAGACATAACAGAGTTGCTTAAGGAGGATACAGATATAGACCCAGACACAGCAGAGTTGCTGAAGGAGGGTGAGGATACAGATATAGACCCAGACACAGCAGAGTTGCTGAAGGAGGGTGAGGATACGGATATAGACCCAGACACAGCAGAGTTGCTGAAGGAGGGTGAGGATACAGATATAGACCCAGACACAGCAGAGTTGCTGAAGGAGGGTGAGGATACAGATATAGACCCAGACACAGCAGAGTTGCTGAAGGAGGGTGAGGATACGGATATAGACCCAGACACAGCAGAGTTGCTGAAGGAGGATGAGGATGCCATCATAGACATTCATGTATCCTTCGATGACACTTGGCACAAGAGAGGATTCACTTCCAACTACAGGAAGCGGTGTGTGAATCGGTGCTGGTACCAGCAAGCCCTAGAAAAGCCCTAGAAAATAATGAAGAGCCACCCAGTCACAAGAACCATGGAGGCCATACATTATTGTATAGAGAGGTTGCACAGAAAATGGTAGCTGTATATCATATGATGTTAAATGATAACCTCCTCAAAAGAATGTTGCGGAACCCAGAATGCAAATCAATGTCTGAACTTGAATATGGTCGCGATGCCCCAAAACTGTCTTTGTGGGGAAAAGCCGTATTGACAAAGCAGGCAGCATGGCAGTTGCCACGTTGAATGCGGGAGCCACTGCTATTTCAAATATGATGGACAAATTGTGGCTTGACAGCACTTTGGTGACACAGCAAACAGTCAGAGAGGAGGAACCGAGGTTTGTTGTGAGAGCTGATGCTCCTTCAATGGAGTGTGCTAAGCGTAGGAACAGGTCCCATGACAGTCAAGAAAGTAAAGAGGCACCAGCAACAACTCAAAGATGCTCTTACATATGTCAAATCAAATCAAATTTCATTTGTCACATACACATGGTTAGCAGATGTTAATGCGAGTGTAGCGAAATGCTTGTGCTTCTAGTTCCGACAATGCAGTAATAACCAACAAGTAATCTAACTAACAATTCCAAAACTACTGTCTTATACACAGTGTAAGGGGATAAAGAATATGTACATAAGGATATATGAATGAGTGATGGTACAGAGCAGCATAGGCAAGATACAGTAGATGGTATCGAGTACCGTATATACATATGCGATGGGGCAGGCATAGCTGATTAATGTCCTACACGTTTCAACAGCCATTCAAAAAAGCCTTGTATGTGACAAATTGAGCAAAGTGATATGAGAATTTGCCCAACAGACCAGTATTCAAAGCATATGCTCTATTGCTTAAAACTTGCATTTATGTTTACTTTGAACTGGTAAAGTTTCAGTCTGATGAGAGTAAACAAACAACGAAATCCCTATTAGCCTGTGGTGCCTGGCCTTAAGACATGTTTATGACCGTGTCCCCAGATCCTCAAAAGTTTCTACAGCTGCAACATCGAGAGCATCCTGACTGGTTGCATCACTGCCTGGTACGGCAATTGCTCTGCCTCAGACCGCAAGACACCACAGAGGGTAGTGCATACGTATGGCCCAGTACATCACTGGGGCTAAACTGCCTGCCATCCAGAACCTCTACACCAGGCGGTGTCAGTTGAATGGCCTAAAAATTGTCAAAGACCCCTGCCACCCTAGTCATAGACTGTTCTCTCTACTACCTCATGGCAAGCGGTACCGGAGCGCCAAGTCTAGGAGAAAAAAGCTTCTCAACAGTTTTTACCCCCAAGCCATAAGACTCCTGAACAGGTAATCAAATGGCGACCCGGACTATCTGCATTGTGTTCCTCCCCCCAACCCCTCTTTTTTACGCTACTGCTACTCTCTGTTCATCATATATGCATAGTCACTTTAACCATATCTACATGTACATACTACCTCAATCAGCCTGACTAACCGGTGCCTGTATGTAACCTCGCTACTGTATATAGCCTCGCTACTGTATGTAACCTCGCTACTGTATATAGCCTCGCTACTGTATGTAACCTCGCTACTGTATATAGCCTCGCTACTGTATGTAACCTCGCTACTGTATATAGCCTCGCTACTGTATATAGCCTCGCTACTGTATATAGCCTCGCTACTGTATATAGCCTCGCTACTGTATGTAACCTCGCTACTGTATATAGCCTCGCTACTGTATGTAACCTCGCTACTGTATGTAACCTCGCTACTGTATATAGCCTCGCTACTGTATATAGCCTCTCTACTGTATATAGCCTCGCTACTGTATGTAACCTCGCTACTGTATATAGCCTCGCTACTGTATATAGCCTCGCTACTGTATATAGCCTCGCTACTGTATGTAACCTCACTACTGTATGTAACCTCGCTACTGTATGTAACCTCGCTACTGTTATAACCACACAACTGTATGTAACCTCGCTACTGTATATAGCCTCGCTACTGTATATAGCCTCGCTACTGTATGTAACCTCACTACTGTATGTAACCTCGCTACTGTATGTAACCTCGCTACTGTTATAACCACACAACTGTATGTAACCTCGCTACTGTATATAGCCTCGCTACTGTTATAACCACACAACTGTATGTAACCTCGCTACTGTTATAGCCACACAACTGTATGTAACCTCGCTACTGTATGTAACCTCGCTACTGTTATAGCCACACAACTGTATGTAACCTTGCTACTGTATGTAACCTCGCTACTGTTATAGCCACACAACTGTATGTAACCTCGCTACTGTTATAGCCACACAACTGTATGTAACCTCGCTACTGTTATAGCCACACAACTGTATGTAACCTCGCTACTGTTATAGCCACACAACTGTATGTAACCTCGCTACTGTTATAGCCACACAACTGTATGTAACCTCCCTACTGTTATAGCCACACAACTGTATGTAACCTCGCTACTGTTATAGCCACACAACTGTATGTAACCTTGCTACTGTATGTAACCTCGCTACTGTTATAGCCACACAACTGTATGTAACCTCGCTACTGTTATAGCCACACAACTGTATGTAACCTTGCTACTGTATGTAGCCTCGCTACTGTTATAACCACACAACTGTATGTAACCTCGCTACTGTATGTAACCTCGCTACTGTTATAGCCACACAACTGTATGTAACCTTGCTACTGTATATAGCCTCGCTACTGTTATAACCACACAACTGTATGTAGCCTCGCTACTGTTATAACCACACAACTGTATGTAACCTCGCTACTGTTATAGCCACACAACTGTATGTAACCTCGCTACTGTATGTAACCTCGCTACTGTTATAGCCACACAACTGTATGTAAACTCGCTACTGTATGTAACCTCGCTACTGTATATAGCCTCGCTACTGTTATAGCCTCACAACTGTATGTAACCTTGCTACTGTATGTAACCTCGCTACTGTTATAGCCACACAACTGTATGTAACCTCGCTACTGTATGTAACCTCGCTACTGTTATAGCCACACAACTGTATGTAACCTCGCTACTGTATGTAACCTCGCTACTGTTATAGCCACACAACTGTATGTAACCTCGCTACTGTATGTAACCTCGCTACTGTTATAGCCACACAACTGTATGTAACCTCCCTACTGTTATAGCCACACAACTGTATGTAACCTCGCTACTGTTATAGCCACACAACTGTATGTAACCTCCCTACTGTTATAGCCACACAACTGTATGTAACCTCCCTACTGTTATAGCCACACAACTGTATGTAACCTCCCTACTGTTATAGCCACACAACTGTATGTAACCTCGCTACTGTTATAGCCACACAACTGTATGTAACCTCCCAACTGTATGTAACCTCGCTACTGTTATAGCCACACAACTGTATGTAAACTCGCTACTGTATGTAACCTCGCTACTGTATATAGCCTCGCTACTGTTATAGCCACACAACTGTATGTAACCTTGCTACTGTATGTAACCTCGCTACTGTTATAGCCACACAACTGTATGTAACCTCGCTACTGTATGTAACCTCACTAATGTTATAGCCACACAACTGTATGTAACCTTGCTACTGTATGTAACCTCGCTACTGTTATAGCCACACAACTGTATGTAACCTCGCTACTGTATGTAACCTCGCTACTGTATGTAACCTCGCTACTGTTATAGCCACACAACTGTATGTAACCTCGCTACTGTATGTAACCTCGCTACTGTTATAGCCACACAACTGTATGTAACCTCCCTACTGTTATAGCCACACAACTGTATGTAACCTCGCTACTGTTATAGCCACACAAATGTATGTAACCTCCCTACTGTTATAGCCACACAACTGTATGTAACCTCGCTACTGTTATAGCCACACAACTGTATGTAACCTCCCTACTGTTATAGCCACACAACTGTATGTAACCTCCCTACTGTTATAGCCACACAACTGTATGTAACCTCGCTACTGCATGTAACCTTACTACTGTTATAGCCACGCAACTGTATGTAGCCTCCCAACTGTATGTAGCCTCCCTACTGTATGTAGCCTCCCTACTGTTATTTTTCACTGTCTTTTTACTGTTGTTTTTATTTCTTTACTTAACAATTGTTCACCCAATACCTTTTTTGTACTGTTGGTTAGCGCCTTTAAGTAAGCATTTCACTGTAAGGTCTTGTTGTATTCAGCGCACGTGACAAATACAATTGGATTTGATTTGTTATAACCTGTTATGACGCTGGATGATAGAATGTTCATATGTGACCCGATTCAAGAAGCTAGGCACTACTTCACCGCTTGTTTGGCAGAAATGCCTTAAAAACAAACTTGCATGGCATACGAGCCCAGTCGGTTTAGCCACGGAAAAAGCGAGGAACCTTCCCGCTAGTCATCATTGGCTGAGATAATGGATGGGCTGGATATGCCAAGAGATGAGTTCGGATTGGTCTGCCATGTAGCACGCTTCTGTCTATAACATGAGCTGCTCAGTATGTGAAGATACTGAGCAGATTTTTTTTAAAGATATGACGTTAGCAATGGGTTGATCTCAACAACATTGCTGCCTTGAATTCAGCAGGCGCTATAGACAAAGATCAGTGGGAAAAAGTTGTGATGGACTACTACTACGCTCAGTGTGAACTGGAGTGACTTGACACAGGTTGTGATAAGAGTCACAGTGATAATAGTCATTGACTCAAAGCAGCATTTCAAACGTTGCTTGTTAGGGAAGGTAGTTGCAGGAACGTTGGAATGGTTTAGTCGGCTTCCTCAATAGTTGGTCCAGACGATCCACCGCGTGCAGGAGCGGCGCCACCAGCACCGGGGAATCCACCAGCCATGCCTTCAGACATACCACCAGCACCGGGGAATCCACCAGCCATGCAAGGAGTCACTGGCTGTGATCGGGAGTCCCCATAGGGCGGCACACAATAGGCCAGCGTCGTCCGGGTGAGGTGAGGGTTTGGCCGGGGGAAGCTTTATCTGGCTCATCGTGCTCTAGCGACTCCTTGTGGCGTGTCGGGCGCCTACAGGCTGACCCCGGTCGTCAGTTGAATAATGTTTCCTCCGACACGTTGGTGCGGCTGGCTTCCGGGTTAAGCGAGCGGGTGTGAAGAAGCGCGGTTTGGTGGGTCATGTTTCAGAGGACACATGACTCAACCTTCGCCTCCCGAGTGCATTGGGGAGTTGCAGCGATGAGACAAGATCGAAATTGTGGAGAAAAAAGGGGTAAAATACAATCTTCATTGAAATAATTCAACACCAGAGTCCTAACCTGCACTAGAGGCTCCAGGGAAACAAAATGCAAGGAATGTTGTAGGTTATCACAGCAACGGGGGCAATAAAACTAAAGGAGGATTTACCTAAATTGGTGGAGACCAAAGGGACCTCAAGCGTTAAGTAATCTTACGATTGGCTTTGGTAGCTCATTCTTTCATACATTAGTAACAACGTTCGGTACTGTCACGCCCTGGTCAAAGTATTTTGTGTTTATCTTTATTTATTTGGTCAGGCCAGGGTGTGGCATGGGTTTTTGTATGTGATGTGTAATTATGGGGGATTGTAGCTAGTGGGGTGTTCTAGATAAGTCTATGGCTGTCTGAAGTGGTTCTCAATCAGAGGCAGGTGTTTATCGTTGTCTCTGATTGGGAACCATATTTAGGCAGCCATATTCTTTGAGTTTGGTGTGGGTGATTGTCCTGTGTGTCTTGATGTCCTTGTTAGAGGTTAGTAGACACTTGTATAGGCTGTTTTCGGGTTTCGTTTATTGTTTTGTAGTGTTAGTGTTTTGTCGTGTGTTACGTTTGTTAAAGATGAATCGCAATAGACACGCTGCAGTTTGGTCCGACTCTCCTTCACCATATGAAAACCGTGACGGGTACGTTGGAAGCTGCTGTAGGAAAGCTTTGTAAACAGAAAGGGAGTAATGAAGTGATCTACGGGACTTTAATGTGGGTCAGCCAACCTTTTGATACAGGATGTAGCTGTGTAGGGTATTAAAACTGTCCCCTATGATAAAGCAAAGCGCACTATGGTAGACGGCATCCAAAGTTTGAAGAGTAGTAGCTGATGCAATCTGGTACATGGTGTCAACATAGTCAAGAACTATGAAAAGTTGACTGTACAATCTGCTTCCTGCTATTTAGGGAGAGGCAAGATCTAGTCCTAAAACAGAAGCCCACTTTGCATACAGATGAATATTACAAGTTATAACAGATACACATATTATTTATATTAATAGTAAAGAGAACAGGTCCCAGTAGCTGGAAACTAGACTTGACACCATCAGAAATCACACATTGAGTCCTGTCTGACAAGATCATTCTCAAACCACTTTCAACAAGCCTGATCCAGTTCTATTTCAGTCAACCTTGGAATGAGTCTGATGGTCAACAGTGTCCAAGTCTATGGAAATAATGTTTCTGATCAAAGAAATTGAACACATCTAAAAACAAACGTAGCAGCTGAACCTCCTCTGCCAGGTCTAAAACCTGATTGGTTCACATTAAGAATAGATGGGATTCTAAAACCTGATTGGTTCACATTAAGAATAGAGTGAGAAGTTTAAAAAGTTCTTAGTTGACAGTTGTCCAGGGATTCTAGAACTTTGGAAAGGTAAGATAATTGGCCAATTGTACAGTAGTTATCTAAGTCAGAAAGATCTCCTCCTTTATTTAGCGGGAGGATATGTGCTGCTTTACAGATCTTAAGGACAACACCAGAAACAACTGTAAAGTTATAATATATAGGTCAATGGTTCTGTGATCAGTCGTGCAGAGAGTAAGAAGGGATTACGTGAATCAGCTATTTGACTTTAAACCCTTTAGCATAGCACATAATAAGTACATGATAGACATCAAATGGGGAAATGAAGATTAAGTCTGTGAGTCTGTTAGTGCACCGTTCTCTACAAGGTCATGTGACCAGGAGACTCTCTATAGTAGAATGATATACATTTTCAGAGATGATCATTTCTAATAATTGTCCAGCTGAAGCTAAATGGTTATTAAAAGTACCACACATGTAAATGTATTCTAGTATGGGACCAGAGGCTGTGAAACCCTGCTGGGACAACAAGGGGGGGTTGTTTAAAATGTTTTACCACTTTACAGAAGTTAGCATAGCATGTATGTTATAGAGATCAGTCCTTTCAGAAGTTCGCATATATAGCACGTATGTTATAGAGATCAGTCCTTTCAGAAGTTAGCATATATAGCACGTATGTTATAGAGATCAGTCCTTTCAGAAGTTAGCATATATAGCACGTATGTTATAGAGATCAGTCCTTTCAGAAGTTAGCATATATAGCACGTATGTTATAGAGATCAGTCCTTTCAGAAGCCCAGATCATTTATTTATAAATCTCATCATTGGATGGTTTGGTAGTTGGGTTTCACAAGGGACTCTACAGGCCACCATACCTGACCTGAATTGTAAATATAAACAAAAAGAGTTGCCTGGTAATGTGAATGTATCTGGTAATGTGTATATATCTGTTAATGTGTATATATCTGCTAATGTGTATATATCTGGTCATGTGTATATATCTGGTAATGTGAATGTATCTGGTAATGTGTATGTATCTGGTAATGTGTATGTATCTGGTAATGTGTATGTATCTGGTCATGTGTATGTATCTGGTCATGTGTATGTATCTGGTCATGTGTATGTATCTGGTCATGTGTATGTATCTGGTCATGTGTATATATCTGGTCATGTGTATATATCTGGTCATGTGTATATATCTGGTCATGTGTATATATCTGGTCATGTGTATATATCTGGTCATGTGTATATATCTGGTCATGTGTATGTATCTGGTCATGTGTATGTGTATGTATCTGGTCATGTGTATGTATCTGGTCATGTGTATGTATCTGGTCATGTGTATATATCTGGTCATGTGTATATATCTGGTCATGTGTATATATCTGGTCATGTGTATATATCTGGTCATGTGTATGTATCTGGTCATGTGTATGTATCTGGTCATGTGTATGTGTATGTATCTGGTCATGTGTATGTGTATGTATCTGGTCATGTGTATGTATCTTCCAAATCTTGGAATGTTCTCAAACCATTACTGTCCATGATATCGGCATGGTTACGGATTCCACATTAGGACCATTGGGGAGATGCAAATGGCCGCCCTCCAGATAACAAGTCATTAGTGTGAAATAATACCCAACATCTGATCTGAGGCTTTTGACCATTCTTTGTTCTTAGTCATTGTTGGGGAAAAATGTGATCCAGGTCAGATGTTGGGTACTATATTAATTGAAAAGTATATGAATCCTATCTATTAAAATGTCACATTTGGGCACAATAAATTTAATTTATTTATTAATTTCTCAGAGATCAAATTCTATTTATATTATATAACACAATAATTCATCTTAATTTCAAAACAATCTGAGATGATGGATGTGGAAATCTTACTTCTTCTGGTCTTCTGAGTTGGAACTACCTGAGGTGAAATAGGTGCCCATGCACTGATAACCTTTAACAGCGGCTAATGTAGCCCCTGCTGTTAACGACCATGGAGAGCTGAACATGGCTCCCAACCCCAATGCAGCCGTACTGGCAAACGCTGACCACTTGCACTCATTCAATTTCTCTTCTCTTCTTCTTATTTCTTCCTGCTCCTGCATCCTATGGTAGATAAATTACAAGATTATGTCTTAATACTGTTTATGCATCGAATAAGGTTCCTTAGTACTGTCTCATCTGTGTCTGTGGAACTGAGTTGTGCCTCTGAAGCTTGGGCTGGCAATAGGTTTTTATCACCAAATCAAAAGACTCCATTCCATTCCATGATTAGTGTCTGTGTGCCTGTCTACCGGTGCCAGGCAGACCCTCCCTCCAGTTTATTTCTCCAAAATGGCAGATTAATTCTGGACCTCATCATTTGAGGGAAGGACCTGGTGTCTATGTTACATTAGTATTTATGTATAAACAAGCAGTAAATGACCCAGAGACCTGGTGTAAATCCTGCTGTCTGTTGCTTGATATCACAATGTACCTTTTTATAATTCTACACATCTGTTGACTGTCATGCACATCCAGGAGGATGAACTACAACATATTGTAGCTCTGTTCTGCTCATGGATCCCACTTCAGAGTCTGCGGTCGACCAGCTTCATTATTGCAATACTGAAACAATATTAAAAAAAGATAACTGTTTGAAGAAATTAAAGTCTCTCTCACTTGATTAGAATTTCCTCCACAGTCCTCTCTCTCTCTCTCTCTTGTTCTCTTCCTGCCTCCTCCTCTCCAGCGCTTCTGCTTCGATCTTCCTCTGGGCCTCCTGGTACATCTCAGTGATGTAGTGTTCCCCTCCATTGTCCTTCACCATCTCTTCTATCTTCCTCAACTCCTCCTCTCTCTTTATTTCCTCATTTCTCCTCACCTCCTCTCTTCTCACCTCCTCTTCCCGCTTCCTGATCGCCTCCTCTTGTTTCTCCATTTCTTCCTCTTTTTTCTTCCTCTCCTCCTCTTCGATCTTCCTCTGGACCTTCTGGTACACCTCATTGGTGTAGTGTTGTCCTCCGTTCCCCTTCACCATCTCCTCTATCTTCTTCAGCAGCTCTGGGACCTGAGTGTTGTCTTCTCTCTTGTCATTGATTAGGGAGTGATATCTGCCCCCACAGATATTGATGAGTTTCCGTAACTCTGGGCTCTTGGCCAGAAACTCTTTGACTGATTTTCCCTCCAGTTGATCTTCATGTGTGAACAGCAAGATGGTGTACATTGAGGCTTCTTCTCCAAAGTTCTTCTGGATCCACATCACAGTGTTCCTCTCCTCCTCTGTGAACCTCCCCAGTCTGATCACCAGCAGGAAGGCGTGGGGTCCTGGGACTGACATGTAGATGGCCTTCTCTATCTCACTTTTCATCTCTTCATTAGACATTGTTGTGTCATAGAGCCCCGGGGTGTCGATGACATCAGTCTTCCTCCCATCCACCACTCCACTCTGTTTCTCACAGTGAACAGTGACAGACTCAGGGGAGAAGGCATCTCTAAACACCTTTCTCCCCAGGATGGTGTTTCCTGTTGCACTCTTCCCTGCTCCAGTCTTCCCTACTAAAACTATCCTCAGGTCAGAGGGATGCCCTGAATCTGTGAAAACAGACAAGAAGTGCTTGAGTTGATAGTGATTGTCTCGATGAAAAGCTAATGAAATGTGTGTTTGTGTATCAGGCAGATGTGCGCAGACGGATCTGCAGAGCAGATGCCCCTTTGTCCCTCCAGTCTCCCTTCTGGGTTGTAGTATCATTTTAAAATACATGTTTCTGTCATTGTTGTTTGGAACCCACTACTCGCAAGTTGTTGTCAAATTCGTCACCCTCCACCCCATACGTAGGTTGCACCTGTTTACCAGTCTGCCCTGTAAGGAGATTGAACCTGTTTACCAGTCTGCCCTGTAAGGAGATTGAACCTGTTTACCAGTCTGCCCTGTAAGGGGATTGAACCTGCCCAGTATCCAAACATGGATGGCTTGAGAGACCTTAACATTTGTTTAACACTTGATTTAGCCTACATCATCATCCACATTCAGTCTGATTGGCTGATAGGAGCAGAAAGAGAGGAAGAAGAGACTTCAGTCTGATTGGCTGATAGGAGCAGTAAGAGAGGAAGAAGAGACTTCAGTCTGATTGGCTGATAGGAGCAGAAAGAGAGGACGAAGAGACTTCAGTCTGATTGGCTGATAGGAGCAGTAAGAGAGGAAGAAGAGACTTCAGTCTGATTGTCTTTTCTTCTTCTCTATGCTCCTATCAGCTAAAGGTAAATCACAACCAGTAAAATAAATACATCTAACCAGCATCAATCATCAACATGAATGATCAGCTGATAGCCCACCCTCTTTTCTCCATGTCAATCATGTCTTTAGGAGGCGCTGAAATAGCTTGTTTACAGTTTATAATGAAATAAATAGGTATATTTAAACATGTTACATTTACACCGCAGTGGCATGTGGTATTTTCTCAATTTTGCACTTTTTTCATTTTGAAAAGTCTGTGCACGGCCCTGGTGTGTGTTTGAGCAGCATGTATATGTGTACGGCCCTGGTGTGTGTTTGAGCAGCATGTATATGTGCACGGCCCTGGTGTGTGTTTGAGCAGCATGTATATGTGTACGGCCCTGGTGTGTGTTTGAGCAGCATGTATATGTGCACGGCCCTGTTGTGTGTTTGAGCAGCATGTATATGTGCACGGCCCTGGTGTGTGTTTGAGCAGCATGTATATGTGCACGGCCCTGGTGTGTGTTTGAGCAGCATGTATATGTGCACGGCCCTGGTGTGTGTTTGAGCAGCATGTATATGTGCACGGCCCTGGTGTGTGTTTGAGCAGCATGTATATGTGTACGGCCCTGGTGTGTGTTTGAGCAGCATGTATATGTGCACGGCCCTGGTGTGTGTTTGAGCAGCATGTATATGTGCACGGCCCTGGTGTGTGTTTGAGCAGCATGTATATGTGCACTGCCCTGGTGTGTGTTTGAGCAGCATATATATGTACGGCCCTGGTGTGTGTTTGAGCAGCATGTATATGCACGGCCCTGGTGTGTGTTTGAGCAGCATGTATATGTGCACGGCCCTGGTGTGTGTTTGAGCAGCATGTATATGTGCACGGCCCTGGTGTGTGTTTGAGCAGCATGTATCTGTGAACGTGGGTATGTTCTGTACCTTGGCATTGACCAGTGAAGGCTTGCAGACAGAGTGTCAACAGGAACAGAATCTTCAGAGTCCCTCTTCCACGTTCCATCTCTGCTACAGTCGGCCAATCAAAAACATAGAAACAGACGATGACCTTATTACAAAAAACAAAGTCCACATAAACAAAATTATAATTTATTCTCAGCCGCTTCACTTTAAAACAATATGAACTATAAGAAGAGTAATGCTATGTGGTGTTATTTGACTTTAAAACAACATGAACTATAAGAAGAGTAATGCTATGTGGTGTTATTTGACTTTAAAACAACATGAACTATAAGAAGAGTAATGCTATGTGGTGTTATTTGACTTTAAAACAACATGAACTATAAGAAGATGCTATGTGATGTAACTATTGTAAAACAAAGTACATTCCCTAACAACGTAGCCTATATTAGGAAAACATAATGTACTCATATAGGGGGTGTCAAATTACATCCTAAACATGCTTATC
The DNA here is from genome assembly GCF_034236695.1 of Oncorhynchus nerka. NCBI lineage: Eukaryota > Metazoa > Chordata > Actinopteri > Salmoniformes > Salmonidae > Oncorhynchus > Oncorhynchus nerka. Next base: position 48,620 of record NW_027039730.1, on the reverse strand, counting down.
ATTCTACAGTTGACATTCTGCTATATGGTGGGACCAGATAGACCAGGGAGGCAACTCCAGTTTTCTGGGGCCTGATTGGTGTCACACGTTCCCCCAGTCCTGTAGCTAAAACACCTGATTCTGAAGACCATCATTAGTTGATTACTGGAGCCAGGTGTGTTAGCTGGGGATAAAGGATGATCGTGGTTCCCTGCACAGGAGTTTCATTGCAGAAGATATAGGAGGAGGGGCTCAATGTAACGGCTGGAATGGAATCATTGGAACGGAGTCAAACACGTTGTTTCCATGAGTTTGATGTGTAGGTACCATTACATGTATTCCATTCCAGCCATTACAATAAACCACCCCTCCTATGGCTCCTCCCACCAGCCTCCTCTGTCTGACATGTAAAATACCTATCCAGGCATTACAATACACCATCCCTCCTATGGCTCCTCCCACCAGCCTGCTCTGTCTGACATGTAAAATACCTATCCAGGCATTACAATACACCATCCCTCCTATGGCTCCTCCCACCAGCCTGCTCTGTCTGACATGTAAAATACCTATCCAGGCATTACAATACACCATCCCTCCTATGGCTCCTCCCACCAGCCTGCTCTGTCTGACATGTAAAATACCTATCCAGGCATTACAATAAGCCATCCCTCCTATGGCTCCTCCCACCAGCCTCCAGGCATTATAATATCTGTCATACATCATCAATTAGATATATAGCAGGGTTACCCAACTCGCGGCCCACAGGCTGAATTTAATTTATAGGCTACTTAACCCTTGAACACTCTTAGGTAAATATCATAGACCCAGACCTGTTCTACACTATCTCATCCTAGACCCTCTGGTTTCTATTTAATTAAACAAGATAAATGTTTCAGGTAAAAGTGAAAAACATAATTCTCCTTTCATTGTTATCCAATATTAAACCACATGTATAAATACAAACAGAAGAATGTGATTGTTGACTTTCCAAGAAACTTGTTTATTTTGATTAAATTGTCTTGACATGTCTAGTGATGTCATTGTTTGATTATGTATGCATCAATGTCAACAAACCTGGTATAAATCAAATGTTTACTCCATATTGTGCTACAATTATTACAATACATTGTTGTACATTTCATTAGTAAGGTAGTTAAGTTGAATACTCACTTTTAGTGTAGTTGCACGTGTCTGTTAATTGTCCCCTGTTGTGACTGTGAGAGCTGAAGCTATGTGCTGCAATTTATAGTCAGAGTTAAGTTTCGTTTCACCTGTAACTAGTCATTTCTAGCCAATGAGAGGAGTAATTCACCTCAGGACAGGCAGAGGCTGAAATCTGATTGGGTGTCACTATTATCAACCTCCTCTGACAACTCAACCTTGGATTAGCCACAACTCTGGGTTAAATGAAATGTGTTGGACACAGACCTCTTCTTCTGGGAAAAAGGTTCAAATTAAAATAGCAAATGAAACATTTTCAAATGTAACTATGTAGTTGTCTAACCTGGTCCCAGATCTGTTTGTTCTCTTTCCAACTCCATTGATCACTATATACTGTAGTTGCCTAACCTGGTCCCAGATCTGGTTGTTCTCTTTCCAACTCCATTGATCACTATATACTGTAGTTGTCTAACCTGGTCCCAGATCTGTTTGTTCTCTTTCCAACTCCATTGATCACTATATACTGTAGTTGTCTAGCCTGGTCCCAGATCTGTTTGCTCTCTTTCCAACTCCATTGATCACTATATACTGTAGTTGTCTAACCTGGTCCCAGATCTGTTTGTTCTCTTTCCAACTCCATTGATCACTATATACTGTAGTTGTCTAACCTGGTCCCAGATCTGTTTGTTCTCTTTCCAACTCCATTGATCACTATATACTGTAGTTGCCTAGCCTGGTCCCAGATCTGTTTGATCTCTTTCCAACTCCATTGATCACTATATACTGTAGTTGCCAAGCCTGGTCTCAGATCTGTTTGTTCTCTCTCCAACTCCATTGATCACTATCAAGCCATGACAATGAGTGACAAGGAGATTTAATAATACCACAAACAGCCTGCCGCTTAGGCTCATAGTTGCCTAAGTCTTCTAATGTAATCGTTGTACGTAATTTAATTAGTAAGGTAGTTAAGTTGAATACTCGCTGTTAGTGAAGCTATTAGCTGGACCTTACAGGTAACTACCAAAATAAAGGAAACACCAACATAATGTGTGTTAACAGGGCGTTGGACACCACGAAGTGCCAGAACTGCTTCAATGCACATAGACTCTACAAGTGTCTAGAACTCTATTGTTTGGTTGATGGTGGTGGAAACGCTCTCTCAGGTGTTGATCCAGAGTCTCCCTTAAGGGTTCAACTGGGTTGAGATTTGGTGACTGAGACAGCCAGGGCATATGGTTTACATAGTTTTCATGCTCATCAAACCATTCAGTGACCTCTCATACCCTGTGGACGGGGGCATTATCATCCTGGAAGAGACGACTCCCATCAGGATAGACATTATTCACCACAGGTTGAAGGTGATCACTCAGAATGGCTGTGTATTTACTGGTGTTTACCTTGGTCTCTAAGTGGTTGAGTGGACTAAACCACGCCAGGAAAATGCACCCCACAACATAACAGAGCTGACAGAACCCTCAATTACTCAAGTGTTTCTTTTATTTTGGCAGTTACCTGTACATTCCGAGTTAAGTTTCATTTCCCCTGTAACCAGTCATTTATAGCCAATGAGAGAGTGTTACTAGGCAAAGAATAATTAAACTCAGAACACGCAGAGTCTGAATTCTGGTTGGGTGTCACTATTACCAACATCCTTCTGACAATTCACAACATTGGCTGTCTGCCCAGAATCAGAGATGAGAGCAGAAGAAGAGTTGTTTGAAGATGAAAGCGCATCGAGAACCATTAGTGAGAAGGATGGGTGGACAACAGTGAAGTCCAAGAATTGAACAAAAAGGGCAACAATTGTTGTGGAAAATGAGTCTGTTGAATCGTTGCTTGTCGGAGTATGTTGTTTTTTTATAAAGATGTTTATTTGGGAAACTCGTTTGAAGTCACAAGGATGCTGAAGAAGCTTTGGAAAAAGTGGATGCAGTCAAAGTAGATGTCACTTTAATATAGTACCTTGCATTACTCATCTCATATGTATATACAGTATTCTATACTATCTACACGGAACCCAAACCGGCTATGCGACATCGTACATACATTTATTTTGTCCCCCCACACCACACGCAGGTTAAAATATCAAAACAAACTCTGAACCACTGACATTCATTTGGGGACAGGTTGAAAAGCATTAAACATGTATGGCAACTTAGCTAGCTGGCACTTGCTAACTAATTTGTCCTATTTAGCTAGCTGGCACTTGCTAACTAATTTGTCCTATTTAGCTAGCTGGCACTTGCTAACTAATTTGTCCTATTTAGCTAGCTGGCACTTGCTAACTAATTTGTCCTATTTAGCTAGCTGGCACTTGCTAACTAATTTGTCCTATTTAGCTAGCTGGCACTTGCTAACTAATTTGTCCTATTTAGCTAGCTGGCACTTGCTAACTAATTTGTCCTATTTAGCTAGCTTGCTTATATATTCCTTTCCTTTACTTAGATTTGTGTGAATTAGGTATTTGATAGATATTACCTGTTAGATGTTGCTGAACTGTCGGAACTAGAAGCACAAGCATTTCGCTACACTTGCAATAACATCTGCTAAACATGTGTATGTGACCAATAACATCTGCTAACCATTTGTATGTGACCAATAACATCTGCTAACCATGTGTATATGACCAATAACATCTGCTAAACATGTGTATGTGACCAATAACATCTGCTAACCATTTGTATGTGACCAATAACATCTGCTAACCATGTGTATATGACCAATAACATCTGCTAACCATGTGTATGTGACCAATAACATCTGCTAACCATGTGTGTGTGACCAATAACATCTGCTAACCATGTGTATGTTACCAATAACATATGCTAACCATGTGTATGTGACCAATAACATCTGCTAACCATGTGTATGTGACCAATAACATCTGCTAACCATGTGTATGTGACCAATAACATCTGCTAACCATGTGTATGTGACCAATCACATCTGCTAACCATGTGTATGTGACCAATAACATCTGCTAACCATGTGTATGTGACCAATCACATCTGCTAACCATGTGTATGTGACCAATCACATCTGCTAACCATGTGTATGTGACCAATCACATCTGCTAACCATGTGTATGTGACCAATAACATCTGCTAACCATGTGTATGTGACCAATCACATCTGCTAACCATGTGTATGTGACCAATAACATCTGCTAACCATGTGTATGTGACCAATAACATCTGCTAACCATGTGTATGTGACCAATAACATCTGCTAACCATGTGTATGTGACCAATAACATCTGCTAACCATGTGTATGTGACCAATAACATCTGCTAACCATGTGTGTGTGACCAATAACATCTGCTAACCATGTGTATGTTACCAATAACATCTGCTAACCATGTGTATGTGACCAATAACATCTGCTAACCATGTGTATGTGACCAATAACATCTGCTAACCATGTGTATGTGACCAATAACATCAGCTAACCACATGTATGTGACCAATAACATCTGCTAACCATGTGTATGTGACCAATAACATCTGCTAACCATGTGTATGTGACCAATAACATCAGCTAACCACATGTATGTGACCAATAACATCTGCTAACCATGTGTATGTGACCAATATCATCTGCTAACCATGTGTATGTAACCAATAACATCTGCTAACCATGTGTATGTGACCAATAACATCTGCTAACCATGTGTGTGTGACCAATAACATCTGCTAACCATGTGTATGTGACCAATAACATCTGCTAACCATGTGTATGTGACCAATAACATCTGCTAACCATGTGTATGTGACCAATAACATCTGCTAACCATGTGTATGTGACCAATAACATCTGCTAACCATGTGTATGTGACCAATAACATCTGCTAACCATGTGTATGTGACCAATAACATCTGCTAACCATGTGTATGTGACCAATCACATCTGCTAACCATGTGTATGTGACCAATAACATCTGCTAACCATGTGTATGTGACCAATCACATCTGCTAACCATGTGTATGTGACCAATAACATCTGCTAACCATGTGTATGTGACCAATCACATCTGCTAACCATGTGTATGTGACCAATAACATCTGCTAACCATGTGTATGTGACCAATCACATCTGCTAACCATGTGTATGTAACCAATAACATCTGCTAACCATGTGTATGTGACCAATAACATCTGCTAACCATGTGTATGTGACCAATAGCATCTGCTAACCATGTGTATGTGACCAATAACATCTGCTAACCATGTGTATGTAACCAATAACATCTGCTAACCATGTGTATGTGACCAATAACATCTGCTAACCATGTGTATGTGACCAATAACATCTGCTAACCATGTGTATGTAACCAATAACATCTGCTAACCACGTGTATGTGACCAATAACATCTGCTAACCATGTGTATGTGACCAATAACATCTGCTAACCATGTGTATGTAACCAATAACATCTGCTAACCATGTGTATGTGACCAATCACATCTGCTAACCATGTGTATGTGACCAATAACATCTGCTAACCATGTGTATGTGACCAATAACATCTGCTAACCATGTGTATGTGACCAATAGCATCTGCTAACCATGTGTATGTGACCAATAACATCTGCTAACCACGTGTATGTGACCAATAACATCTGCTAACCATGTGTATGTGACCAATAACATCTGCTAACCATGTGTATGTGACCAATAACATCTGCTAACCATGTGTATGTGACCAATAACATCTGCTAACCATGTGTATGTGACCAATAACATCTGCTAACCATGTGTATGTGACCAATAACATCTGCTAACCATGTGTATGTAACCAATAACATCTGCTAACCATGTGTATGTGACCAATAACATTTGATGTGATTTGATTTGATATCGTTTATAAAGCTGGGAGGTATAAGATGATGCAATGCAAGAAATATACAAGAATTACAAGAATATACAAGAATATACAAGAATATACAAGAATATACAAGAATATATAAAGCTGTATAAGATACTCTGAAGCAACACAATGTAATGCAATAAATGTACAAGAATTTGCCACGTTTCAAGTGTTTGCAGACGGAAGGAAAATGTTATTGAAGAGTCTGTGAATGTAAAATGTTGCAAATCTGGTGTGGATCATATTCCCTAATTCCCAGAGTGCCCTGTTAGGGTGAAAGAGGTTGAGGGGTCAAGGATTAGGGCTGTAGAACAAATCTCCTATGTGGAGGCAGGGAAGAGAGTTGAAAGGGCAAGAAGTCACAGTTCTGAAGAAGAGATGGAGGTTGATGCATCGTAAACAGTTGCAAATGTTATACAGTGGGGCAAAAAAGTATTTAGTCAGCCACCAATTGTGCAAGTTCTCCCACTTAATGAGATGAAAGAGGCCTGTACATTTTCATCATAGGTACACTTCAACAATGACACACTAGGTACACTTCAACAATGAAAATTAGAAGAAAAAAATCCAGAAAATCACATTGTAGGATTTTTAATGAATTTATTTGCAAATGATGGTGTAGGGTGCCATTTGTGACTCATACTACATGTGCCGATGTCTCTTTAGATAAATATCTTATAAATATCTTATATTTAGTAGTGCACTAGGGTCCTGGTTAAAGTAGTGCACTAGGGGCCTGGTAGAAAGTAGTGCACTAGGGTCCTGGTAGAAAGTAGTGCACTAGGGTCCTGGTAGAAAGTAGTGCACTAGGGTTTGGTAGAAAGTAGTGCACTAGGGTCCTGGTAGAAAGTAGTGCACTAGGGTCCTGGTAGAAAGTAGTGCACTAGGGTCCTGGTAGAAAGTAGTGCACTAGGTCCTGGTAGAAAGTAGTGCACTAGGTCCTGGTAGAAAGTAGTGCACTAGGGGCCTGGTAGAAAGTAGTGCACTAGGGGCCTGGTAGAAAGTAGTGCACTAGGGGCCTGGTAGAAAGTAGTGCACTAGGGGCCTGGTAGAAAGTAGTGCACTAGGGTCCTGGTAGAAAGTAGTGCACTATTACACGGAATATGGTGACTATAGTAGCTGCTGTTATTTGTCCTGTTTCACACTTGTCCAGGTGTTTCTCACATATCCAAACAGCCGCAGAGTGCTGGAGTTTTAGACAGGGTCAGACATTATCAACACCCACAGAGAGCTGGAGTCTTTAGACAGGGTCAGACATTATCAACACCCACAGAGAGCTGGAGTCTTTAGACAGGGTCAGACATTATCAACACCCACAGAGAGCTGGGGTCTTTAGACAGGGTCAGACATTATCAACACCCACAGAGAGCCGGGGTCTTTAGACAGGGTCAGACATTATCAACACCCACAGAGAGCTGGAGTCTTTAGACAGGGTCAGACATTATCAACACCCACAGAGAGCTGGGGTCTTTAGACAGGGTCAGACATTATCAACACCCACAGAGAGCTGGGGTCTTTAGACAGGGTCAGACATTATCAACACCCACAGAGAACTGGAGTCTTTAGACAGGGTCAGACATTATCAACACCCACAGAGAGCTGGGATCTTTAGACAGGGTCAGACATTATCAACACCCACAGAGAGCTGGGGTCTTTAGACAGGGTCAGACATTATCAACACCCACAGAGAACTGGAGTCTTTAGACAGGGTCAGACATTATCAACACCCACAGAGAGCTGGGGTCTTTAGACAGGGTCAGACATTATCAACACCCACAGAGAGCTGGGGTCTTTAGACAGGTTCAGATATTATCAACGACATGCCTGGAGCAATTGAGGTTAAATGCCTTGCTCAAGGGCACAATGACACATTTTTCACCTTGTCTGCTCCTGGAGTTGAACTAGCGACCTTACGAATCCCAGCCTGTGTGTCTGTCTATACAGTATTGGATTGAATCCCAGCCTATGTGTGTCTGTACAGTATTGGATTGAATCCCAGCCTGTGTGTCTGTCTGTACAGTATTGGATTGAATCCCAGCCTGTGTGTCTGTCTATACAGTATTGGATTGAATCCCAGTATGTGTGTGTCTATACAGTTGACCATAATTTCTCATGTTGATAGTGGAGTCTCTTCTAGTTCTAAAGCACAGTTGCGTTCTAATACAGTATAATGGAACCCTTCTACTTTACAATGGGAGTGTAACAATGGAGCAGAACGTTCTGTTTTCTCTTTTCCAAACTGGTTGAACGGCTATTTAACCCTGTAACCCAGCAACAAGTCTGGCTGATACAAAGTCTGGCTACTCAAAGTCCTGCTGACTTCAGTCTTGAAAGGCTATTTTGATGTTGTCAGTATGATGACAAGGCACATTTCTCTCTCACTCGCTCTCTCAAATGTGAAATAAATCTGTTGTAAAGATTTTGTTCTTTGAAAGAAATGTGAGGAAAGGATTTTCTGGATTTCACATAGTTTAAATCTGGGGAAATCAAACAAGCAACAATTAGTTATTACTAACGACTAAAGGTTGTCCATCAAATGTCCTTCAAAGATTGATACATCATAAAACATTATACAGCACAAGCACAACATACTAATAATCAAATTAATAGACTTCTATATTTATACTAATAATCAAATTAATAGACTTCTATATTTATACTAATAATCAAATTAATAGACTTCTATATTTATACTAATAATCAAATTAATAGACTTCTATATTTATACTAATAATCAAATTAATAGACTTCTATATTTATATAATATATAATCCCTCTATATCCCTTTCAGTAGGTCTACGATACAAAATCCCTCTTTGTAATTGTTAAAGTAATGTTCTTTTCCCAAGTACAGTAGAAATACAGTAATGAGGTATAGTAGAAATACAGTAATGAGGTACAGTAGAAATACAGTTGTGACGTACAGTACATTACAACATTACTCACTGTGTTCGTCATGTGGTGTTTAACACAAAGAGGGGGGGTAGAGGGAGAACACAGACCAGGGAGGGAGGGTAGAGGGAGAACACAGACCAGGGAGGGAGGGTAGAGGGAGAACACAGACCAGGGAGGGAGGGTAGAGGGAGAACACAGACCAGGGAGGGAGGGTAGAGGGAGAACACAGACTAGGGAGGGAGGGTAGAGGGAGAACACAGACCAGGGAGGGAGGGTAGAGGGAGAACACAGACTAGGGAGGGGGTAGAGGGAGAACACAGACCAGGGAGGGAGGGTAGAGGGAGAACACAGACTAGGGAGGGAGGGTAGAGGGAGAACACAGACCAGGGAGGGAGGGTAGAGGGAGAACACAGACCAGGGAGGGAGGGTAGAGGGAGAACACAGACCAGGGAGGGAGGGTAGAGGGAGAACACAGACCAGGGAGGAAGGATAGAGGGAGAACACAGACTAGGGAGGGAGAACACAGACCAGGGAGGAAGGATAGAGGGAGAACACAGACCAGGGAGGGAGGGTAGAGGGAGAACACAGACCAGGGAGGGAGGGTAGAGGGAGAACACAGACCAGGGAGGGAGGGTAGAGGGAGAACACAGACCAGGGAGGAAGGATAGAGGGAGAACACAGACCAGGGAGGGAGGGTAGAGGGAGAACACAGACCAGGGAGGAAGGATAGAGGGAGAACACAGACCAGGGAGGGAGGGTAGAGGGAGAACACAGACCAGGGAGGAAGGATAGAGGGAGAACACAGACCAGGGAGGAAGGATAGAGGGAGAACACAGACCAGGGAGGAAGGATAGAGGGAGAACACAGACCAGTGAGGGAGGGTAGATACATCAATACTGTAGATATCTAGATACCTAGAATGTCTTTACCCATTATAACTTATTAACTATCTCTGAGTTAATGAAACATGATTTCAGATTTTTTTCTGTCTGTTTGTTTTTGTTGAGTTAAAAATGTCATCCTACAGTATGTTATTATCCCTAAGCCTCTGAATAATAAACATTGTAAATAACTGATCATATTAGAAAGTGTTGAACAATCAAACAATGATGGTTGTCATTGTACAGTATATTCTACTGCTACTACTTGACATTAAGATGTGGAAGAGATTGGTACTTCACACTGCCTCCTCTTCCTCATCTTTACTTAAATTAGAATTGTAAAGATTGTCTTCCTCATTTAATCAGAATCGTCTAAATGTTCAGCTATTTCATTTGCAAATACAGCAGCTCCAACTGGAATTGCTAATGGTCCTGCTACCACCGCTGTGAAAACAGTTGCTAACAATCCCAAAAAGCCATTTGACGACGACTTCCTCGTCCTCTGCTGTCTCGTCCTCTCCTCCTCTCTCGCCTTTGCTACCTGTTTTCTGATCTCCTCCTCATGTTTCTTCTTATCCTCCTTTCTCTTCTCCTCCTCCTGTCTCTTCCTCTCCTCCTCTCTCGCCTTCTCTACCCATTTTCTGATCTCCTCCTCTTGTTTCTTCTTCTCCTCCTGTCTCTTCCTTTCCTCCTCTCTCGCCTTCTCTTCCCGTTTTCTGATCTCCTCCTCTTGTTTCTTCTTCGCCTCCTCCTCTCTCTCCTTCTTCTCCTGTCTCTTCCTCTCCTCCTCCTCTTCGATCTTCCTCTGGACCTCCTGGTACATCTCATTGGTGTAGTGTTTTCCTCCATTCTTCATCACCATCTCATCTATCTTCTTCAGCAGCTCTGGGACCTGAGTGTTGTCATTCTTCTTTTTATTATTGAAGACATGATTTCTGCCCTTAAAGACCTTGACGAGTTTCATAAGCTCCTCACTCTCACTTAGAAAGTCCACCATTGATTTGTCTTCCAGCTGGTCTCCTCCGGTGAACAGAATGATGGTGTACATTGAGGCTTCTTCTCCAAAGTTCTCCTGGATCCACTTCACAGTGTTCCTCTCCTCCTCTGTGAACCTCCCCAGTCTGATCACCAGCAGGAAGGCGTGGGGTCCTGGTACTGACATGTAGATGGCCTTTTCTATCTCACTTTTCATCTCTTCTTTAGACATTGTTGTGTCATAGAGCCCCGGGGTGTCGATGACATCAATCTTCCTCCCATCCACCACTCCACTCTGTTTCTCACAGTGATCAGTGACAGACTCAGGGGAGAAGTCTACTTTAAACCCCTCCCTCCTCAGGATGGTGTTTCCTGTTGAACTCTTCCCTGATCCAGTCTTCCCCACCAGAACTATCCTCAGATCAGAGGGATGCCCTGAATCTGTGAAAACAGACAAGAAGTGCTTGAGTTGATAGTGATTGTCTTGATGAAAACCTAATGAAATGTGTGTGTGTCAGGCTCTAACCGTGCAGAGCACAAGCCCCATTGTCATTCCAGTCTCTAAAGCACCCTTTTGGGTGGTGATATAATTTCCCCCACTTGTTCAGAACCCACTGCTAGCAAGTTGTCGTCCAGTTCATCACCCCCCACCCCATCCGTTGGTTGAGCCTGTTTCCCAGTCTGGCCTGTAAGGAGACGTCCAGCTTGAAAGACCTTAACATTTATTTAACACTTGATAATACTTGATTTAGCCTACATCATCATCCATATTCAGTCTGATTGGCTGATTGGAGCAGAGAGAGAGAGAGAGAGAGAGGAGGAAAATACTTCAGTCTGGTTGAGAGAGAGAGAGAGAGAGAGAGAGAGAACGAACTTCAGTCTGGTTGGCAGAGAGAGAGAGAGAGAGAGAGAGAGAGAGAGAACGAACTTCAGTCTGGTTGGCTGATAGGAGCAGAGAGGATAAGAAAAAGCTAAGGTAAATTACAATCAGTAAAATGAATAAAGCTAACTAGCAGATGAACATCAATCATCAACATCAATGATCAGCTGATAACCCCCCTTCTTTTCCCCATGTCAATCATGTCTTTATGAGGCGCTGAACTAGTTTGTAATGATGAGTGTGTTGTATACATAAATAGGCCTATTTAAAAATGTACTCTACAGAGGCATTTGGTATTTTCTAGATTTCGCCCTATTTTTTATATTTTGAGCACCTGCCCCCTGCTGTGTGTGTGTGTGTGTGTGTGTGTGTGTGTGTACCTTGGCATTGAACAGTGAAGGCTTGCAGACAGAGTGTCAACAGTAACAGAATCTTCAGAGTCCCTCCTCTTCTTTGTCCCATATCTGTTACAGTGACCAATCAAAATTGGAATTAGATGATGATCTCATTACAAATAACAAAGTCCACAAACTAAATTAGAATTTCTTCTCAGCTATTTCACTGTCAAACAATGTAAACCAGGTGCGTAAAACTCATGGAGGCCTAATGTCTGCAGGTTGTTGTTTTTTCCTTTCAATTAAGACCTAGACAACCAGATGAGGACAGTTCCTTACTAATTAAGGACTTTACTTCATCAATCAAGTACAAGGAAAGAGGGAAAACCTGTAGACCAGGGCAGCCCAACCCTATTCCTGGAGATCTACTGCCCTGTAGGTTTTCAGTCCAACCCTAATTCAGCATCTCCAGGAAGAGGTTTGAACTGGAAACCAACAGGACAGTAGATCTACAGGAAGAGGATGGAACTGGAAACCGACAGGACAGTAGATCTCCAGGAAGAGGGTTGAACTGGAAACCGACAGGACAGTAGATCTCCAGGAAGAGGGTTGAACTGGAAACCGACAGGACAGTAGATCTCCAGGAAGAGGGTTGGACTGGAAACCGACAGGACAGTAGATCTCCAAGAAGAGGGTTGAACTGGAATCCGACAGGACAGTAGATCTCCAAGAAGAGGGTTGAACTGGATTCCGACAGGACAGTAGATCTCCAGGAAGAGGGTTGAACTGGAAACCGACAGGACAGTAGATCTCCAGGAAGAGGGTTGGACTGGAAACCGACAGGACAGTAGATCTCCAGGAAGAGGGTTGAACTGGAAACCGACAGGACAGTAGATCTCCAGGAAGAGGGTTGGACTGGAAACCAACAGGACAGTAGATCTCCAGGAAGAGGGTTGAACTGGAAACCAACAGGACAGTAGATCTCCAGGAAGAGGGTTGAACTGGAAACCAACAGGACAGTAGATCTCCAGGAAGAGGTTTGAACTGGAAACCAACAGGACAGTAGATCTCCAGGAAGAGGGTTGGACTGGAAACCAACAGGACAGTAGATCTCCAGGAAGAGGATGGAACTGGAAACCAACAGGACAGTAGATCTCCAGGAAGAAGGTTGGACTGGAAACCAACAGGACAGTAGATCTCCAGGAAGAGGATTGAACTGGAAACCAACAGGACAGTAGATCTCCAGGAAGAGGATGGAACTGGAAACCAACAGGACAGTAGATCTCCAGGAAGAAGGTTGGACTGGAAACCAACAGGACAGTAGATCTCCAGGAAGAGGGTTGGACTGGAAACCAACAGGACAGTAGATCTCCAGGAAGAGGGTTGGACTGGAAACCAACAGGACAGTAGATCTCCAGGAAGAGGGTTGAACTGGAAACCAACAGGACAGTAGATCTCCAGGAAGAGGGTTGAACTGGAAACCAACAGGACAGTAGATCTCCAGGAAGAGGGTTGGACTGCCCTGCTGTAGACACTCAGCCCTACGTGGAATGAGATACCTGTGAGATACCTTTTTTATACCTATAAAAAAAGAGTAATCCCCAAAAATGCAATAATAGTAGCTATAATTGAGTAATGCTATGTGGTATAACTGAAGTACATTCCCTAACAATGTCATTGTACAGAAAAATATATGTTACTGGCTCCAACAGTGCAGTAGAATGTCACGCAAAACACAATGCCAATACACATGTCACCAAAAGAAGATATCAAGAAATGACAGAACTCATGTCTAAGGTAGGAACTTCTTTGGGACGAATCGTGCCTATTATCAACGGGTTACCAATGTAATTAGTACAGAACAAATGTTTTTGGAATCATACCCATGTTTTATTACATTTACATTTAAGTCATTTAGCAGACGCTCTTATCCAGAGCGACTTACACCAATCAGCATTCAGGGCTCGAACCAACTAGTTTATAAGAGTTTATATAGTTTGAAAGGAAACACACAGGTGTCTATGGATGGTTCATGGAAGGGAGGATGGATGGTTGTGGTTTGATTTGGATGGTTGTGGTTTGATTTCATTGGTTGATTTACAAATAAAAATTATCTCTCTACTGGTACCATGAGGACAGCTGTCTCCCTCATCATTCTCTACTGGTACCATGAGGACAGCTGTCTCCCGCATCTCTCTCTACTGGTACCATGAGGACAGCTGTCTCCCTCATCATTCTCTACTGGTACCATGAGGACAGCTGTCTCCCGCATCTCTCTCTACTGGTACCATGAGGACAGCTGTCTCTCTCATCATTCTCTACTGGTACCATGAGGACAGCTGTCTCCCTCATCATTCTCTACTGGTACCATGAGGACAGCTGTCTCCCTAATCTCTCTCTACTGGTACCATGAGGACAGCTGGCTCCCTCATCTCTCTCTACTGGTACCATGAGGACAGCTGGCTCCCTCATCTCTCTCTACTGGTACCATGAGGACAGCTGTCTTCCTCATCTCTCTCTACTGGTACCATGAGGACAGCTGTCTCCCTCATCATTCTCTACTGGTACCATGAGGACAGCTGTCTCCCTCATCTCTCTACTGGTACCATGAGGACAGCTGTCTCCCTCATCTCTCTCTACTGGTACCATGAGGACAGCTGTCTCCCTCATCTCTCTCTACTGGTACCATGAGGACAGCTGCCTCCCTCATCATTCTCTACTGGTACCATGACGACAGCTGTCTCCCTCATCATTCTCTACTGGTACCATGAGGACAGCTGTCTCCCTCATCTCTCTCTACTGGTACCATGAGGACAGCTGTCTCCCTCATCATACTCTACTGGTACCATGAGGACAGCTGTCTCCCTCAGCTCTCTCTACTGGTACCATGAGGACAGCTGTCTCTCTCATCATTCTCTACTGGTACCATGAGGACAGCTGTCTCCCTCATCATTCTCTACTGGTACCATGAGGACAGCTGTCTCCCTAATCTCTCTCTACTGGGACCACGAGGACAGCTGGCTCCCTCATCTCTCTCTACTGGTACCATGAGGACAGCTGGCTCCCTCATCTCTCTCTACTGGTACCATGAGGACAGCTGTCTCCCTCATCTCTCTCTACTGGTACCATGAGGACAGCTGTCTCCCTCATCATTCTCTACTGGTACCATGAGGACAGCTGTCTCCCTCATCTCTCTCTACTGGTACCATGAGGACAGCTGTCTCTCTCATCATTCTCTACTGGTACCATGAGGACAGCTGCCTCCCTCATCTCTCTCTACTGGTACCATGAGGACAGCTGTCTCCCTCATCTCTCTCTACTGGTACCATGAGGACAGCTGCCTCCCTCATCTCTCTACTGGTACCATGAGGACAGCTGTCTCCCTCATCTCTCTCTACTGGTACCATGAGGACAGCTGTCTCTCTCATCTCTCTCTACTGGTACCATGAGGACAGCTGTCTCCCTCATCTCTCTCTACTGGTACCATGAGGACAGCTGTCTCTCTCATCATTCTCTACTGGTACCATGAGGACAGCTGTCTCCCTCATCATTCTCTACTGGTACCATGAGGACAGCTGTCTCCCTAATCTCTCTCTACTGGTACCATGAGGACAGCTGGCTCCTTCATCTCTCTCTACTGGTACCATGAGGACAGCTGGCTCCCTCATCTCTCTCTACTGGTACCATGAGGACAGCTGTCTTCCTCATCTCTCTCTACTGGTACCATGAGGACAGCTGTCTCCCTCATCATTCTCTACTGGTACCATGAGGACAGCTGTCTCCCTCAGCTCTCTCTACTGATACCACGAGGACAGCTGCCTCCCTCATCTCTCTCTACTGGTACCATGAGGACAGCTGTCTCCCTCATCATTCTCTACTGGTACCATGAGGACAGCTGTCTCCCTCATCTCTCTACTGGTACCATGAGGACAGCTGTCTCCCTCATCTCTCTCTACTGGTACCATGAGGACAGCTGGCTCCCTCATCTCTCTCTACTGGTACCATGAGGACAGCTGTCTCCCTCATCATTCTCTACTGGTAACATGAGGACAGCTGCCTCCCTCATCATTCTCTACTGGTACCATGAGGACAGCTGCCTCCCTCATCATACTCTACTGGTACCATGAGGACAGCTGTCTCCTTCAGCTCTCTCTACTGGTACCATGAGGACAGCTGTCTCTCTCATCATTCTCTACTGGTACCATGAGGACAGCTGCCTCCCTCATCTCTCTCTACTGGTACCATGAGGACAGCTGTCTCTCTCATCATTCTCTACTGGTACCATGAGGACAGCTGTCTCCTCATCTCTCTCTACTGGTACCATGAGGACAGCTGTCTCCCTCATCTCTCTCTACTGGTACCATGAGGACAGCTGTCTCTCTCATCATTCTCTACTGGTACCATGAGGACAGCTGTCTCCCTAATCTCTCTCTACTGGTACCATGAGGACAGCTGGCTCCCTCATCTCTCTCTACTGGTACCATGAGGACAGCTGGCTCCCTCATCTCTCTCTACTGGTACAATGAGGACAGCTGTCTCCCTCATCATTCTCTACTGGTACCATGAGGACAGCTGTCTCCCTCAGCTCTCTCTACTGATACCACGAGGACAGCTGCCTCCCTCATCTCTCTCTACTGGTACCATGAGGACAGCTGTCTCCCTCATCATTCTCTACTGGTACCATGAGGACAGCTGTCTCCCTCATCTCTCTACTGGTACCATGAGGACAGCTGTCTCCCTCATCTCTCTCTACTGGTACCATGAGGACAGCTGTCTCCCTCATCTCTCTCTACTGGTACCATGAGGACAGCTGTCTCCCTCATCTCTCTCTACTGGTACCATGAGGACAGCTGTCTCTCTCATCATTCTCTACTGGTACCATGAGGACAGCTGTCTCCCTCATCATTCTCTACTGGTACCATGAGGACAGCTGTCTCCCTAATCTCTCTCTACTGGTACCATGAGGACAGCTGGCTCCATCATCTCTCTCTACTGGTACCATGAGGACAGCTGGCTCCCTCATCTCTCTCTACTGGTACCATGAGGACAGCTGTCTTCCTCATCTCTCTCTACTGGTACCATGAGGACAGCTGTCTCCCTCATCATTCTCTACTGGTACCATGAGGACAGCTGTCTCCCTCAGCTCTCTCTACTGATACCACGAGGACAGCTGCCTCCCTCATCTCTCTCTACTGGTACCATGAGGACAGCTGTCTCCCTCATCATTCTCTACTGGTACCATGAGGACAGCTGTCTCCCTCATCTCTCTACTGGTACCATGAGGACAGCTGTCTCCCTCATCTCTCTCTACTGGTACCATGAGGACAGCTGGCTCCCTCATCTCTCTCTACTGGTACCATGAGGACAGCTGTCTCCCTCATCATTCTCTACTGGTAACATGAGGACAGCTGCCTCCCTCATCATTCTCTACTGGTACCATGAGGACAGCTGCCTCCCTCATCATACTCTACTGGTACCATGAGGACAGCTGTCTCCTTCAGCTCTCTCTACTGGTACCATGAGGACAGCTGTCTCTCTCATCATTCTCTACTGGTACCATGAGGACAGCTGCCTCCCTCATCTCTCTCTACTGGTACCATGAGGACAGCTGTCTCTCTCATCATTCTCTACTGGTACCATGAGGACAGCTGCCTCCCTCATCTCTCTCTACTGGTACCATGAGGACAGCTGTCTCCCTCATCTCTCTCTACTGGTACCATGAGGACAGCTGTCTCTCTCATCATTCTCTACTGGTACCATGAGGACAGCTGTCTCCCTAATCTCTCTCTACTGGTACCATGAGGACAGCTGGCTCCCTCATCTCTCTCTACTGGTACCATGAGGACAGCTGGCTCCCTCATCTCTCTCTACTGGTACAATGAGGACAGCTGTCTCCCTCATCATTCTCTACTGGTACCATGAGGACAGCTGTCTCCCTCAGCTCTCTCTACTGATACCACGAGGACAGCTGCCTCCCTCATCTCTCTCTACTGGTACCATGAGGACAGCTGTCTCCCTCATCATTCTCTACTGGTACCATGAGGACAGCTGTCTCCCTCATCTCTCTACTGGTACCATGAGGACAGCTGTCTCCCTCATCTCTCTCTACTGGTACCATGAGGACAGCTGTCTCCCTCATCTCTCTCTACTGGTACCATGAGGACAGCTGTCTCCCTCATCATTCTATACTGGTAACATGAGGACAGCTGCCTCCCTCAACATTCTCTACTGGTACCATGAGGACAGCTGTCTCCCTCATCTCTCTCTACTGATACCACGAGGACAGCTGCCTCCCTCATCTCTCTCTACTGGTACCATGAGGACAGCTGTCTCCCTCATCATACTCTACTGGTACCATGAGGACAGCTGACTCCCTCAGCTCTCTCTACTGGTACCATGAGGACAGCTGTCTCTCTCATCATTCTCTACTGGTACCATGAGGACAGCTGCCTCCCTCATCTCTCTCTACTGGTACCATGAGGACAGCTGTCTCCCTCATCTCTCTCTACTGGTACATTGAGGACAGCTGCCTCCCTCATCTCTCTACTGGTACCATGAGGACAGCTGTCTCCCTCATCTCTCTCTACTGGTACCATGAGGACAGCTGTCTCTCTCATCATTCTCTACTGGTACCATGAGGACAGCTGTCTCCCTCATCTCTCTCTACTGGTACCATGAGGACAGCTGTCTCCCTCATCTCTCTCTACTGGTACCATGAGGACAGCTGCCTCCCTCATATCTCTCTACTGGTACCATGAGGACAAATGTCTCCCTCATCATTCTCTACTGGTACCATGAGGACAGCTGTCTCCCTCATCTCTCTACTGGTACCATGAGGACAGCTGTCTCCCTCATCATTCTCTACTGGTACCATGAGGACAGCTGTCTCCCTCATCTCTCTCTACTGGTACCATGAGGACAGCTGTCTCCCTCATCATACTCTACTGGTACCATGAGGACAGCTGTCTCCCTCAGCTCTCTCTACTCGTACCATGAGGACAGCTGTCTCTCTCATCATTCTCTACTGGTACCATGAGGACAGCTGTCTCCCTCATCATTCTCTACTGGTACCATGAGGACAGCTGTCTCCCTAATCTCTCTCTACTGGTACCATGAGGACAGCTGGCTCCCTCATCTCTCTCTACTGACACCATGAGGACAGCTGGCTCCCTCATCTCTCTCTACTGGTACCATGAGGACAGCTGTCTCCCTCATCATTCTCTACTGGTACCATGAGGACAGCTGTCTCCCTCATCTCTCTCTACTGGTACCATGAGGACAGCTGTCTCTCTCATCATTCTCTACTGGTACCATGAGGACAGCTGCCTTCCTCATCTCTCTCTACTGGTACCATGAGGACAGCTGTCTCCCTCATCTCTCTCTACTGGTACCATGAGGACAGCTGCCTCCCTCATCTCTCTACTGGTACCATGAGGACAGCTGTCTCCCTCATCTATCTCAACTGGTACCATGAGGACAGCTGTCTCTCTCATCATTCTCTACTGGTACCATGAGGACAGCTGTCTCCCTCATCTCTCTACTGGTACCATGAGGACAGCTGTCTCCCTCATCTCTCTCTACTGGTACCATGAGGACAGCTGTCTCCCTCATCTCTCTACTGGTACCATGAGGACAGCTGTCTCCCTCATCTCTCTCTACTGGTACCATGAGGACAGCTGCCTCCCTCATCTCTCTCTATTGGTACCATGAGGACAGCTGTCTCCCTCATCATTCTCTACTGGTACCATGAGGACAGCTGTCTCCCTCATCTCTCTACTGGTACCATGAGGACAGCTGTCTCCTCATCATTCTCTACTGGTACCATGAGGACAGCTGTCTCCCTCATCTCTCTCTACTGGTACCATGAGGACAGCTGTCTCCCTCATCTCTCTCTACTGGTACCATGAGGACAGCTGTCTCTCATCATTCTCTACTGGTACCATGAGGACAGCTGTCTCCTCATCATTCTCTACTGGTACCATGAGGACAGCTGTCTCCTCATCTCTCTCTACTGGTACCATGAGGACAGCTGTCTCCCTCATCTCTCTCTACTGGTACCATGAGGACAGCTGTCTCCCTCATCTCTCTCTACTGGTACCATGAGGACAGCTGGCTCCCTCATCTCTCTCTACTGGTACCATGAGGACAGCTGTCTCCCTCATCTCTCTCTACTGGTACCATGAGGACAGCTGCCTCCCTCATCTCTCTCTACTGGTACCATGAGGACAGCTGTCTCCCTCATCATTCTCTACTGGTACCATGAGGACAGCTGTCTCCCTCATCTCTCTACTGGTACCATGAGGACAGCTGTCTCCCTCATCTCTCTCTACTGGTACCATGAGGACAGCTGTCTCCCTCATCTCTCTCTACTGGTACCATGAGGACAGCTGCCTCCCTCATCTCTCTACTGGTACCATGAGGACAGCTGTCTCCCTCATCTCTCTCTACTGGTACCATGAGGACAGCTGTCTCCTCATCATTCTCTACTGGTACCATGAGGACAGCTGTCTCCTCATCTCTCTCTACTGGTACCATGAGGACAGCTGTCTCTCCTCATCTCTCTCTACTGGTACCATGAGGACAGCTGTCTCCCTAATCTCTCTCTACTGGTACCATGAGGACAGCTGTCTCCCTCATCTCTCTCTACTGGTACCATGAGGACAGCTGTCTCCCTCATCTCTCTCTACTGGTACCATGAGGACAGCTGCCTCCCTCATCTCTCTCTACTGGTACCATGAGGACAGCTGTCTCCCTCATCTCTCTCTACTGGTACCATGAGGACAGCTGTCTCCCTCATCTCTCTACTGGTACCATGAGGACAGCTGTCTCCCTCATCTCTCTCTACTGGTACCATGAGGACAGCTGTCTCTCTTATGTCTCTACTGGTACCATGTCTCTCATCTCTCTACTGGTACCATGAGGACAGCTGTCTCTCTCATCTCTCTCTACTGGTACCATGAGGACAGCTATCTCCCTCATCTCTCTACTGGTACCATGAGGACAGCTGTCTCCCTCATCTCTCTCTACTGGTACCATGAGGACAGCTGTCTCCCTCATCTATCTCAACTGGTACCATGAGGACAGCTGTCTCTCTCATCATTCTCTACTGGTACCATGAGGACAGCTGTCTCCCTCATCTCTCTACTGGTACCATGAGGACAGCTGTCTCCCTCATCTCTCTCTACTGGTACCATGAGGACAGCTGTCTCCCTCATCTCTCTCTACTGGTACCATGAGGACAGCTGTCTCCCTCATCTCTCTCTACTGGTACCATGAGGACAGCTGCCTCCCTCATCTCTCTCTATTGGTACCATGAGGACAGCTGTCTCCCTCATCATTCTCTACTGGTACCATGAGGACAGCTGTCTCCCTAATCTCTCTCTACTGGTACCATGAGGACAGCTGGCTCCCTCATCTCTCTCTACTGACACCATGAGGACAGCTGGCTCCCTCATCTCTCTCTACTGGTACCATGAGGACAGCTGTCTCCCTCATCATTCTCTACTGGTACCATGAGGACAGCTGTCTCCCTCATCTCTCTCTACTGGTACCATGAGGACAGCTGTCTCTCTCATCATTCTCTACTGGTACCATGAGGACAGCTGCCTCCCTCATCTCTCTCTACTGGTACCATGAGGACAGCTGTCTCCCTCATCTCTCTCTACTGGTACCATGAGGACAGCTGCCTCCCTCATCTCTCTACTGGTACCATGAGGACAGCTGTCTCCCTCATCTATCTCAACTGGTACCATGAGGACAGCTGTCTCTCTCATCATTCTCTACTGGTACCATGAGGACAGCTGTCTCCCTCATCTCTCTACTGGTACCATGAGGACAGCTGTCTCCCTCATCTCTCTCTACTGGTACCATGAGGACAGCTGTCTCCTCATCATCTCTCTACTGGTACCATGAGGACAGCTGTCTCCCTCATCTCTCTCTACTGGTACCATGAGGACAGCTGCCTCCCTCATCTCTCTCTATTGGTACCATGAGGACAGCTGTCTCCCTCATCATTCTCTACTGGTACCATGAGGACAGCTGTCTCCTCATCTGGTACCATGAGGACAGCTGTCTCTCTCATCATTCTCTACTGGTACCATGAGGACAGCTGTCTCCCTCATCTCTCTCTACTGGTACCATGAGGACAGCTGTCTCCCTCATCTCTCTCTACTGGTACCATGAGGACAGCTTTCTCTCTCATCATTCTCTACTGGTACCATGAGGACAGCTGTCTCCCTCATCATTCTCTACTGGTACCATGAGGACAGCTGTCTCCTCATCTCTCTCTACTGGTACCATGAGGACAGCTGTCTCCCTCATCTCTCTCTACTGGTACCATGAGGACAGCTGTCTTCCTCATCTCTCTCTACTGGTACCATGAGGACAGCTGGCTCCCTCATCTCTCTCTACTGGTACCATGAGGACAGCTGTCTCCTCATCTCTCTCTACTGGTACCATGAGGACAGCTGTCTCCTCATCTCTCTCTACTGGTACCATGAGGACAGCTGTCTTCCTCATCTCTCTCTACTGGTACCATGAGGACAGCTGTCTCCCATCATTCTCTACTGGTACCATGAGGACTGCTGTCTCCCTCAGCTCTCTCTACTGATACCACGAGGACAGCTGCCTCCCTCATCTCTCTCTACTGGTACCATGAGGACAGCTGTCTCCCTCATCATTCTCTACTGGTACCATGAGGACAGCTGTCTCCCTCATCTCTCTACTGGTACCATGAGGACAGCTGTCTCCCTCATCTCTCTACTGGTACCATGAGGACAGCTGTCTCCCTCATCTCTCTACTGGTACCATGAGGACAGCTGTCTCCCTCATCTCTCTCTACTGGTACCATGAGGACAGCTGTCTCCCTCATCTCTCTCTACTGGTACCATGAGGACAGCTGTCTCCCTCATCTCTCTCTACTGGTACCATGAGGACAGCTGTCTCCCTCATATCTCTCTACTGGTACCATGAGGACAGCTGTCTCCCTAATCTCTCTCTACTGGTACCATGAGGACAGCTGTCTCCTCATCTCTCTCTACTGGTACCATGAGGACAGCTGTCTCCCTCATCTCTCTCTACTGGTACCATGAGGACAGCTGCCTCCCTCATCTTTCTCTACTGGTACCATGAGGACAGCTGTCTCCTCATCTCTCTCTACTGGTACCATGAGGACAGCTGTCTCCCTCATCTCTCTACTGGTACCATGAGGACAGCTGTCTCCCTCATCTCTCTACTGAGGACAGCTGTCTCTCTTATGTCTCTATGGTACCATGAGGACAGCTGTCTCCTCATCTCTCTCTACTGGTACCATGAGGACAGCTGTCTCTCTCAGGACAGAGGACAGCTGTCTCCCTCATCTCTCTACTGGTACCATGAGGACAGCTGTCTCCCTCATCTCTCTCTACTGGTACCATGAGGACAGCTGTCTCTCTTATCTCTCTACTGGTACCATGAGGACAGCTGTCTCCCTCATCTCTCTCTACTGGTACCATGAGGACAGCTGTCTCTCTTATCTCTCTACTGGTACCATGAGGACAGCTGTCTCTCTCATCTCTCTCTACTGGTACCATGAGGACAGCTGTCTCCCTCATCTCTCTACTGGTACCATGAGGACAGCTGTCTCCCTCATCTCTCTCTACTGGTACCATGAGGACAGCTGTCTCCCTAATCTCTCTCTACTGGTACCATGAGGACAGCTGGCTCCCTCATCTCTCTCTACTGGTACCATGAGGACAGCTGTCTCCCTCATCTCTCTCTACTGGTACCATGAGGACAGCTGTCTCCCTCATCTCTCTCTACTGGTACCATGAGGACAGCTGTCTTCCTCATCTCTCTCTACTGGTACCATGAGGACAGCTGTCTCCCTCATCATTCTCTACTGGTACCATGAGGACTGCTGTCTCCCTCAGCTCTCTCTACTGATACCACGAGGACAGCTGCCTCCCTCATCTCTCTCTACTGGTACCATGAGGACAGCTGTCTCCCTCATCATTCTCTACTGGTACCATGAGGACAGCTGTCTCCCTCATCTCTCTACTGGTACCATGAGGACAGCTGTCTCCTCATCTCTCTCTACTGGTACCATGAGGACAGCTGTCTCCCTCATCTCTCTCTACTGGTACCATGAGGACAGCTGCCTCCCTCATCTCTCTACTGGTACCATGAGGACAGCTGTCTCCTCATCTCTCTCTACTGGTACCATGAGGACAGCTGTCTCTCTCATCATTCTCTACTGGTACCATGAGGACAGCTGTCTCCCTCATCATCTCTCTCTACTGGTACCATGAGGACAGCTGTCTCCCTCATATCTCTCTACTGGTACCATGAGGACAGCTGTCTCCCTATCTCTCTCTACTGGTACCATGAGGACAGCTGTCTCCTCATCTCTCTCTACTGGTACCATGAGGACAGCTGTCTCCCTCATCTCTCTCTACTGGTACCATGAGGACAGCTGCCTCCCTCATCTCTCTCTACTGGTACCATGAGGACAGCTGTCTCCCTCATCTCTCTCTACTGGTACCATGAGGACAGCTGTCTCCTCATCTCTCTACTGGTACCATGAGGACAGCTGTCTCCCTCATCTCTCTACTGGTACCATGAGGACAGCTGTCTCCCTCATCTCTCTCTACTGGTACCATGAGGACAGCTGTCTCTCTTATGTCTCTACTGGTACCATGAGGACAGCTGTCTCTCATCTCTCTCTACTGGTACCATGAGGACAGCTGTCTCTCTCATCTCTCTCTACTGGTACCATGAGGACAGCTATCTCCCTCATCTCTCTACTGGTACCATGAGGACAGCTGTCTCCCTCATCTCTCTCTGGTACCATGAGGACAGCTGTCTCCCTCTTCTCTCTCTACTGGTACCATGAGGACAGCTGTCTCCCTCATCTCTCTCTACTGGTACCATGAGGACAGCTGTCTCTCTCATCTCTCTCTACTGGTACCATGAGGACAGCTGTCTCCCTAATCTCTCTCTACTGGTACCATGAGGACAGCTGTCTCCCTCATCTCTCTCTACTGGTACCATGAGGACAGCTGTCTCCAGCTGTCATCTCTCTCTACTGGTACCATGAGGACAGCTGTCTCCCTCATCTCTCTCTACTGGTACCATGAGGACAGCTGTCTCTCTCATCTCTCTCTACTGGTACCATGAGGACAGCTGTCTCCCTCATCTCTCTACTGGTACCATGAGGACAGCTGTCTCCCTCATCTCTCTACTGGTACCATGAGGACAGCTGTCTCCTCATCATCTCTCTACTGGTACCATGAGGACAGCTGTCTCCCTCATCATTCTCTACTGGTACCATGAGGACAGCTGTCTCCCTCATCATTCTCTACTGGTACCATGAGGACAGCTGTCTCCCCTCATCTCTCTCTACTGGTACCATGAGGACAGCTGTCTCCTCATCATTCTCTACTGGTACCATGAGGACACAGCTGCCTCCCATGAGGACATCTCTCTCTACTGGTACCATGAGGACAGCTGTCTCCCTCATCTCTCTCTACTGGTACCATGAGGACAGCTGTCTCCCTCATCATTCTCTACTGGTACCATGAGGACAGCTGTCTCCCATCATTCTCTACTGGTACCATGAGGACAGCTGCCTCCCTCATCTCTCTCTACTGGTACCATGAGGACAGCTGTCTCCCTCATCTCTCTCTACTGGTACCATGAGGACAGCTGTCTCCCTCATCTCTCTACTGGTACCATGAGGACAGCTGTCTCCCTCATCTCTCTCTACTGGTACCATGAGAACAGCTGTCTCTCTCATCATTCTCTACTGGTACCATGAGGACAGCTGTCTCCCTCATCTCTCTCTACTGGTACCATGAGGACAGCTGTCTCCCTCATCTCTCTCTACTGGTACCATGAGGACAGCTGTCTCCCTCATCATTCTCTACTGGTACCATGAGGACAGCTGTCTCCCTCATCTCTCTACTGATACCACGAGGACAGCTGCCTCCCTCATCTCTCTCTACTGGTACCATGAGGACAGCTGTCTCCCTCATCATTCTCTACTGGTACCATGAGGACAGCTGTCTCCCTCATCTCTCTACTGGTACCATGAGGACAGCTGTCTCCCTCATCTCTCTACTGGTACCATGAGGACAGCTGTCTCCCTCATCTCTCTCTACTGGTACCATGAGGACAGCTGCCTCCTCATCATTCTCTACTGGTACCATGAGGACAGCTGTCTCCTCATCTCTCTCTACTGGTACCATGAGGACAGCGGTCTCTCTCATCATTCTCTACTGGTACCATGAGGACAGCTGTCTCCCTCATCTCTCTCTACTGGTACCATGAGGACAGCTGTCTCCCTCATATCTCTCTACTGGTACCATGAGGACAGCTGTCTCCCTCATCTCTCTCTACTGGTACCATGAGGACAGCTGTCTACCTCATCTCTCTCTACTGGTACCATGAGGACAGCTGTCTCCCTCATCATTCTCTACTGGTACCATGAGGACAGCTGTCTCCCTCATCTCTCTCTACTGGTACCATGAGGACAGCTGTCTCCCTCATCTCTCTCTACTGGTACCATGAGGACAGCTGTCTCCCTCATCTCTCTCTACTGGTACCATGAGGACAGCTGCCTCCCTCATCTCTCTACTGGTACCATGAGGACAGCTGTCTCCCTCATCTCTCTCTACTGGTACCATGAGGACAGCTGTCTCCCTCATCATTCTCTACTGGTACCATGAGGACAGCTGTCTCCCTCATCTCTCTCTACTGGTACCATGAGGACAGCTGTCTCCCTCATCTCTCTACTGGTACCATGAGGACAGCTGTCTCCCTCATCTCTCTCTACTGGTACCATGAGGACAGCTGTCTCCCTCATCTCTCTCTACTGGTACCATGAGGACAGCTGTCTCCCTAATCTCTCTCTACTGGTACCATGAGGACAGCTGTCTCCCTCATCTCTCTCTACTGGTACCATGAGGACAGCTGTCTCCCTCATCTCTCTCTACTGGTACCATGAGGACAGCTGCCTCCCTCATCTTTCTCTACTGGTACCATGAGGACAGCTGTCTCCCTCATCTCTCTCTACTGGTACCATGAGGACAGCTGTCTCCCTCATCTCTCTACTGGTACCATGAGGACAGCTGTCTCCCTCATCTCTCTCTACTGGTACCATGAGGACAGCTGTCTCTCTTATGTCTCTACTGGTACCATGAGGACAGCTGTCTCTCATCTCTCTCTACTGGTACCATGAGGACAGCTGTCTCTCTCATCTCTCTCTACTGGTACCATGAGGACAGCTATCTCCCTCATCTCTCTACTGGTACCATGAGGACAGCTGTCTCCCTCATCTCTCTCTACTGGTACCATGAGGACAGCTGTCTCTCTTATCTCTCTACTGGTACCATGAGGACAGCTGTCTCCCTCATCTCTCTCTACTGGTACCATGAGGACAGCTGTCTCTCTTATCTCTCTACTGGTACCATGAGGACAGCTGTCTCCCTCATCTCTCTCTACTGGTACCATGAGGACAGCTGTCTCCCTCATCTCTCTACTGGTACCATGAGGACAGCTGTCTCCCTCATCTCTCTCTACTGGTACCATGAGGACAGCTGTCTCCCTAATCTCTCTCTACTGGTACCATGAGGACAGCTGGCTCCCTCATCTCATGAGGACAGCTGTCTCCCTCATCTCTCTCTACTGGTACCATGAGGACAGCTGTCTCCCTCATCTCTCTCTACTGGTACCATGAGGACAGCTGTCTCCCTCATCTCTCTCTACTGGTACCATGAGGACAGCTGTCTCCCTCATCATTCTCTACTGGTACCATGAGGACAGCTGTCTCCCTCATCTCTCTCTACTGGTACCATAAGGACAGCTGCCTCCCTCATCTCTCTCTACTGGTACCATGAGGACAGCTGTCTCCGTCATCATTCTCTACTGGTACCATGAGGACAGCTGTCTCCCTCATCTCTCTCTACTGGTACCATGAGGACAGCTGTCTCCCTCATCTCTCTCTACTGGTACCATGAGGACAGCTGTCTCCCTCATCTCTCTCTACTGGTACCATGAGGACAGCTGCCTCCCTCATCTCTCTACTGGTACCATGAGGACAGCTGTCTCCCTCATCTCTCTCTACTGGTACCATGAGGACAGCTGTCTCCCTCATCATTCTCTACTGGTACCATGAGGACAGCTGTCTCCTCATCTCTCTCTACTGGTACCATGAGGACAGCTGTCTCCCTCATCTCTCTACTGGTACCATGAGGACAGCTGTCTCCCTCATCTCTCTCTACTGGTACCATGAGGACAGCTGTCTCCCTCATCATTCTCTACTGGTACCATGAGGACAGCTGTCTCCCTCATCTCTCTCTACTGGTACCATGAGGACAGCTGCCTCCCTCATCTCTCTCTACTGGTACCATGAGGACAGCTGTCTCCCTCATCTCTCTCTACTGGTACCATGAGGACAGCTGTCTCCCTCATCTCTCTACTGGTACCATGAGGACAGCTGTCTCCCTCATCTCTCTACTGGTACCATGAGGACAGCTGTCTCCCTCATCTCTCTCTACTGGTACCATGAGGACAGCTGTCTCCTCATCTCTACTGGTACCATGAGGACAGCTGTCTCTCATCTCTCTCTACTGGTACCATGAGGACAGCTGTCTCCTCATCTCTCTCTACTGGTACCATGAGGACAGCTATCTCCTCATCTCTCTACTGGTACCATGAGGACAGCTGTCTCCCTCATCTCTCTCTACTGGTACCATGAGGACAGCTGTCTCTCATATCTCTCTACTGGTACCATGAGGACAGCTGTCTCCCTCATCTCTCTCTACTGGTACCATGAGGACAGCTGTCTCCTCATCTCTCTCTACTGGTACCATGAGGACAGCTGTCTCCTCAATCTTCTCTACTGGTACCATGAGGACAGCTGTCTCCTCATCTCTCTCTACTGGTACCATGAGGACAGCTGTCTCCCTCATCTCTCTCTACTGGTACCATGAGGACAGCTGTCTCTATCTCTCTACTGGTACCATGAGGACAGCTGTCTCCCTCATCTCTCTCTACTGGTACCATGAGGACAGCTGTCTCCTCATCTCTCTCTACTGGTACCATGAGGACAGCTGTCTCTACTCCCTCATCTCTCTACTGGTACCATGAGGACAGCTGTCTCCCTCATCTCTCTCTACTGGTACCATGAGGACAGCTGTCTCCTCATCTCTCTCTGGTACCATGAGGACAGCTGTCTCCCTCATCATTCTCTACTGGTAACAGGAGGACAGCTGTCTCCCTCATCATTCTCTACTGGTACCATGAGGACAGCTGTCTCCTCATCTCTCTCTACTGGTACCATGAGGACAGCTGTCTCCCTCATCATTCTCTACTGGTACCATGAGGACAGCTGCCTCCTCATCATCTCTACTGGTACCATGAGGACAGCTGTCTCCCTCATCTCTCTCTACTGGTACCATGAGGACAGCTGTCTCCCTCATCTTCTCTACTGGTACCATGAGGACAGCTGTCTCCCTCATCATTCTCTACTGGTACCATGAGGACAACTACCTCCCTCATCTCTCTACTGGTACCATGAGGACAGCTGTCTCCCTCATCTCTCTCTACTGGTACCATGAGGACAGCTGCCTCCCATCTCTCTCTACTGGTACCATGAGGACAGCTGTCTCCCTCATCTCTCTCTACTGGTACCATGAGGACAGCTGTCTCCTCATCATTCTCTACTGGTACCATGAGGACAGCTGTCTCCCTCATCTCTCTCTACTGGTACCATGAGGACAGCTGTCTCCTCATCTCTCTCTACTGGTACCATGAGGACAGCTGTCTCCTCATCATTCTCTACTGGTACCATGAGGACAGCTGTCTCCCTCATCTCTCTCTACTGGTACCATGAGGACAGCTGTCTCCCTCATCTCTCTCTACTGGTACCATGAGGACAGCTGTCTCCTCATCATTCTCTACTGGTACCATGAGGACAGCTGTCTCCTCATCTCTCTCTACTGGTACCATGAGGACAGCTGTCTCCCTCATCTCTCTCTACTGGTACCATGAGGACAGCTCCCTCATCTCTCTCTACTGGTACCATGAGGACAGCTGTCTCCCTCATCTCTCTCTACTGGTACCATGAGGACAGCGGTCTCTCTCATCATTCTCTACTGGTACCATGAGGACAGCTGTCTCCCTCATCTCTCTCTACTGGTACCATGAGGACAGCTGTCTCCCTCATCTCTCTCTACTGGTACCATGAGGACAGCTGTCTCCCTCATCTCTCTCTACTGGTACCATGAGGACAGCTGTCTCCCTCATCTCTCTCTACTGGTACCATGAGGACAGCTGTCTCCCTCATCATTCTCTACTGGTACCATGAGGACAGCTGTCTCCCTCATCTCTCTACTGGTACCATGAGGACAGCTGTCTCCCTCATCTCTCTCTACTGGTACCATGAGGACAGCTGTCTCCCTCATCTCTCTCTACTGGTACCATGAGGACAGCTGCATCTCTCTACTGGTACCATGAGGACAGCTGTCTCCCTCATCTCTCTCTACTGGTACCATGAGGACAGCTGTCTCCCTCATCATTCTCTACTGGTACCATGAGGACAGCTGTCTCCCTCATCTCTCTCTACTGGTACCATGAGGACAGCTGTCTCCCTCATCATCTCTCTACTGGTACCATGAGGACAGCTGTCTCCCTCATCTCTCTCTACTGGTACCATGAGGACAGCTGTCTCCCTCATCTCTCTACTGGTACCATGAGGACAGCTGTCTCCCTCATCTCTCTCTACTGGTACCATGAGGACAGCTGTCTCCCTCATCTCTCTCTACTGGTACCATGAGGACAGCTGTCTCCCTCATCTCTCTACTGGTACCATGAGGACAGCTGTCTCCCTCATCTCTCTCTACTGGTACCATGAGGACAGCTGTCTCCCTCATCTCTCTACTGGTACCATGAGGACAGCTGTCTCCTCATCTCTCTCTACTGGTACCATGAGGACAGCTGTCTCCCTCATCTCTCTACTGGTACCATGAGGACAGCTGTCTCCCTCATCTCTCTCTACTGGTACCATGAGGACAGCTGTCTCCCTCATCTCTCTCTACTGGTACCATGAGGACAGCTGTCTCTCTCATCATTCTCTACTGGTACCATGAGGACAGCTGTCTCCCTCATCTCTCTCTACTGGTACCATGAGGACAGCTGTCTCCCTCATCTCTCTCTACTGGTACCATGAGGACAGCTGTCTCCCTCATCATTCTCTACTGGTACCATGAGGACAGCTGTCTCCCTCATCATTCTCTACTGGTACCATGAGGACAGCTGTCTCCCTCATCTCTCTCTACTGGTACCATGAGGACAGCTGTCTCCCTCATCATTCTCTACTGGTACCATGAGGACAGCTGCCTCCCTCATCTGGTACCATGAGGACAGCTGTCTCCCTCATCTCTCTCTACTGGTACCATGAGGACAGCTGTCTCCCTCATCTCTCTACTGGTACCATGAGGACAGCTGCCTCCCTCATCTCTCTACTGGTACCATGAGGACAGCTGTCTCCCTCATCTCTCTCTACTGGTACCATGAGGACAGCTGTCTCCCTCATCTCTCTCTACTGGTACCATGAGGACAGCTGCCTCCCTCATCTCTCTACTGGTACCATGAGGACAGCTGTCTCCCTCATCTCTCTCTACTGGTACCTGGTACCATGAGGACAGCTGTCTCCCTCATCTCTCTCTACTGGTACCATGAGGACAGCTGTCTCCCTCATCTCTATACTGGTACCATGAGGACAGCTGTCTCCCTCATCTCTCTCTACTGGTACCATGAGGACAGCTGTCTCCCTCATCTCTCTACTGGTACTGGTACCACTGGTACCATGGGACAGCTGCCTCCCTCATCTCTCTCTACTGGTACCATGAGGACAGCTGTCTCCCTCATCTCTCTCTACTGGTACCATGAGGACAGCTGTCTCCCTCATCTCTCTCTACTGGTACCATGAGGACAGCTGTCTCCCTCATCTGGTACCATGAGGACAGCTGTCTCCTCTCTACTGGTACCATCAGCTCTCTCTACTGGTACCATGAGGACAGCTGTCTCCCTCATCTCTCTCTACTGGTACCATGAGGACAGCTGTCTCTCTCATCTCTCTCTACTGGTACCATGAGGACAGCTGTCTCCTCATCTCTCTACTGGTACCATGAGGACAGCTGTCTCCCTCATCTCTCTCTACTGGTACCATGAGGACAGCTGTCTCCCTCATCATTCTCTACTGGTACCATGAGGACAGCTGTCTCCCTCATCTCTCTCTACTGGTACCATGAGGACAGCTGTCTCCCTCATCTCTCTACTGGTACCATGAGGACAGCTGTCTCCTCATCTCTCTCTACTGGTACCATGAGGACAGCTGTCTCCTCCATTCTCTACTGGTATCAGCTGCCTCTCATCTACTGGTACCATGAGGACAGCTGTCTCCCATCTCTCTCTACTGGTACCATGAGGACAGCTCTCATCTCTCTACTGGTACCATGAGGACAGCTGTCTCCTCATCTCTCTCTACTGGTACCATGAGGACAGCTGTCTCCCTCATCTCTCTACTGGTACCATGAGGACAGCTGTCTCCCTCATCTCTCTACTGGTACCATGAGGACAGCTGTCTCCTCATCTCTCTCTACTGGTACCATGAGGACAGCTGTCTCCCTCATCTCTCTACTGGTACCATGAGGACAGCTCTCCCTCATCTCTCTCTACTGGTACCATGAGGACAGCTGTCTCCCTCATCTCTCTACTGGTACCATGAGGACAGCTGTCTCCCTCATCTCTCTCTACTGGTACCATGAGGACAGCTGTCTCCTCATCTCTCTCTACTGGTACCATGAGGACAGCTGTCTCCCTCATCTCTCTACTGGTACTGGTACCATGAGGACAGCTGTCTCCTCATCTCTCTACTGGTACCATGAGGACAGCTGTCTCCCTCATCTCTCTCTACTGGTACCATGAGGACAGCTGTCTCCTCATCTTCTCTACTGGTACCATGAGGACAGCTGTCTCTATCTGGTACCATGAGGACAGCTGTCTCCCTCATCTCTCTCTACTGGTACCATGAGGACAGCTGGCTCCCTCATCTCTCTCTACTGGTACCATGAGGACAGCTGTCTCCCTCATCTCTCTCTACTGGTACCATGAGGACAGCTGTCTATCTGGTACCATGAGGACAGCTGTCTCCCTCATCTTCTCTACTGGTACCATGAGGACAGCTGTCTCCTCATCTCTCTACTGGTACCATGAGGACAGCTGTCTCCCTCATCTCTCTACTGGTACCATGAGGACAGCTGTCTCCCTCATCTCTCTCTACTGGTACCATGAGGACAGCTGTCTCCCTCATCTCTCTCTACTGGTACCATGAGGACAGCTCAAATGGAAACTTAATCCCATAATGATCTTATAGTAGACCAGCCAACCTGGAAAAAGTGCTGTGATTTATTTTTGCTTGTTACAGACTGTCATCAATGCTAGATAAAACATGTTTTCTGTGATACACAAAGTAAGGCTGGATTTCAGGGTCATTTGTATTTCTAATGCCAGGTCAAAGGTCAAATGTGGTGAAAATTGTTAAATGTATGTAGATTTATGTGGAATGTTCAATAAAAACGGAGTGGATTATCAAACAACACTTAGACTATAGAGTTTCTGCATTAGTAGTTGCTTTACATCCAGCTACTCTGCTTTCAGATACACACATCCAGCTCATCAAATGCTTTACAAATGGGGTATTTGTGTGTCATAAGGAACATTAATGGTATTTAGTCTTTTTACAAAGGCCTTTTTCAATACATTTGTAAATGCCCCCATACCTGCAACAGCTGGAACTGGATCAGCTGCCATTTAGTAAATACTGTCTGACTGGACCACAGAGACCTGCTTCCCTTATGTTAATACAACAACTGGAGGTGCTGTGATTTAGGTAGCCTGGTCAATTAGATAAAAACATGTTGGGACTGGATCAGCTGCCATTTAGTAAATACTGTCTGACTGGACCAAATACTGAGACCTGCTTCCCAGCTACGTTAATACAACAACTACAAAATGGGGTATTTGTATTGTCATAAGGTTAATGCCTGGTGGTTTTTCAATACATTTGTGCTGGGACTGGATCAGCTGCCATTTAGTAAATACTGTCTGACTGGACCACTGAGACCTGCTTCCCTTATGTTAATACAACAACTACAGGGTCGTGGTAGCCTGGTGGTTAGAGTGTTGGGACTGGATCAGCTGCCATTTAGTAAATACTGTCTGACTGGACCACTGAGACCTGCTTCCCTTACGTTAATACAACAACTACAGGACGGCAGGTAGCCTGGTGGTTAGAGTGTTGGGACTGGATCAGCTGCCATTTAGTAAATACTGTCTGACTGGACCACTGAGACCTGCTTCCCTTACGTTAATACAACAACTACAGGACGGCAGGTAGCCTGGTGGTTAGAGTGTTGGGACTGGATCAGCTGCCATTTAGTAAATACTGTCTGACTGGACCACTGAGACCTGCTTCCCTTATGTTAATACAACAACTACAGGACGGCAGGTAGCCTGGTGGTTAGAGTGTTGGGACTGGATCAGCTGCCATTTAGTAAATACTGTCTGACTGGACCACAGAGACCTGCTTCCCTTATGTTAATACAACAACTACAGGACGGCAGGTAGCCTGGTGGTTAGAGTGTTGGGACTGGATCAGATGCCATTTAGTAAATACTGTCTGACTGGACCACTGAGACCTGCTTCCCTTATGTTAATACAACAACTACAGGGACGGCAGGTAGCCTGGTGGTTAGAGTGTTGGGACTGGATCAGCTGCCATTTAGTAAATACTGTCTGACTGGACCACTGAGACCTGCTTCCTTTATGTTAATACAACAACTACAGGGGCGGTAGGTAGCCTGGTGGTTAGAGTGTTGGGACTGGATCAGCTGCCATTTAGTAAATACTGTCTGACTGGACCAAAGAGACCTGCTTCCCTTGGTTAATACAACAACTACAGGACGGCAGGTAGTCTGGTGGTTAGAGTGTTGGGACTGGATCAGCTGCCATTTAGTAAATACTGTCTGACTGGACACTGAGACCTGCTTCCCTTATGTTAATACAACAACTACAGGAGGCAGGTAGCCTGGTGGTTAGAGTGTTGGGACTGGATCAGCTGCCATTTAGTAAATACTGTCTGACTGGACCACTGAGACCTGTTCCCTAGTTAATACAACAACTAGAGGACGGCAGGTAGCCTGGTGGTTAGAGTGTTGGGACTGGATCAGCTGCCATTTAGTAAATACTGTCTGACTGGACCACTGAGACCTGCTTCCCTTACGTGGTTACAGTGTTGGGCGGCAGGTAGCCTGGTGGTTAGAGTGTTGGGACTGGATCAGCTGCCATTTAGTAAATACTGTCTGACTGGACCACTGAGACCTGCTTCCCTTACGCCTAATGGTTACAACTACAGGGCGGCAGGTAGCCTGGTGGTTAGAGTGTTGGGACTGGAACAGCTGCCTGGTTTAGTAAATGTACTGTCTGACTGGACCACTGAGACCTGCTTCCCTTATGTTAAATACAACAACTGGTTACAGGGATGGCAGGTAGCCTGGTGGTTAGAGTGCTGGGACTGGATCAGCTGCCATTTAGTAAATACTGTCTGACTGGACCACTGAGACCTGGTTCCCTTTACGGTTAAGTGTAGGCAACAACTACAGGGGCGGCAGGTAGCCTGGTGGTTAGAGTGTTGGGACTGGATCAGCTGCCATTTAGTAAATACTGTCTGACTGGTTACCACTGAGACCTGCTTCCCTTATGTTAATACAACAACTACAGGGCGGCAGGTAGCCTGGTAGTTAGAGTGTTGGGACTGGATCAGCTGCCATTTGTAAATACTGTCTGACTGGACCACTGAGACCTGCTTCCTTATGTTAATACAAACAACTACAGGACGGCAGGTAGCCTGGTGGTTAGAGTGTTGGGACTGGATCAGCTGCTTTAGTAAATACTGTTTGACTGGACCAGGAGACCTGCTTCCCTTATGTTAATACAACAGACAGGACGGCAGGTAGCCTAGTGGTTAGAGTGTTGGGACTGGATCAGCTGCTATTTAGTAAATACTGTCTGACTGGACCACTGAGACCTGCTTCCCTTATGTTAATACAACAACTACAGGCGGCAGGTAGCCTTGTGGTTAGAGTGTTGGGACTGGATCAGCTGCCATTTAGTAAATACTGTCTGACTGGACCACTGAGACCTGTGGTCCCAGTGCAGTTAATACAACAACTACAGGAGGCAGGTAGCCTGGTGGTTAGAGTGTTGGGACTGGATCAGCTGCCATTTAGTAAATAGCCTGTTTGACTGGACCACAGAGACCTGCTTCCCTTATGTTAATACAACAACTACAGGGCGGTAGGTAGCCTGGTGGTTAGAGTGTTGGGACTGGATCAGCTGCTATTTAGTAAATACTGTCTGACTGGACCACTGAGACCTGCTTCCCTTATGTTAATACAACAACTACAGGGCGGCAGGTAGCCTGGTGGTTAGAGTGTTGGGACTGGATCAGCTGCCATTTAGTAAATACTGTCTGACTGGACCACTGAGACCTGCTTCCCTTACGTTAATACAACAACTACAGGACGGCAGGTAGCCTGGTGGTTAGAGTGTTGGGACTGGATCAGCTGCCATTTAGTAAATACTATCTGACTGGACCACTGAGACCTGCTTCCCTTACGTTAATACAACAACTACAGGGCGGCAGGTAGCCTGGTGGTTAGAGTGTTGGGACTGGATCAGCTGCCATTTAGTAAATACTGTCTGACTGGACCACTGAGACCTGCTTCCTTACGTTAATACAACAACTACAGGGCGGCAGGTAGCCTGGTGGTTAGAGTGTTGGGACTGGATCAGCTGCCATTTAGTAAATACTGTCTGACTGGACCACTGAGACCTGCTTCCCTTATGTTAATACAACAACTACAGGACGGCAGGTAGCCTGGTGGTTAGAGTGTTGGGACTGGATCAGCTGCCATTTAGTAAATACTGTCTGACTGGACCACTGAGACCTGCTTCCCTTACGTTAATACAACAACTCTGAGGACGGCAGGTAGCCTGGTGGTTAGAGTGTTGGGACTGGATCAGCTGCCATTTAGTAAATACTATCTGACTGGACCACTGAGACCTGCTTCCATACGTTAATACAACAACTACAGGGCGGCAGGTAGCCTGGTGGTTAGAGTGTTGGGACTGGATCAGCTGCCATTTAGTAAATACTGTCTGACTGGACCACTGAGACCTGCTTCCCTTACGTTAATACAACAACTACAGGTGGCAGGTAGCCTGGTGGTTAGAGTGTTGGGACTGGATCAGCTGCCATTTAGTAAATACTGTCTGACTGGACCACTGAGACCTGCTTCCCTTATGTTAATACAGGTACTACAGGACGGCAGGTAGCCTGGTGGTTAGAGTGCTGGGACTGGATCAGCTGGTTTAGTAAATACTGTCTGACTGGACCACTGAGACCTGCCCTTACGTTAATACAACAACTACAGGGCGGCAGGTAGCCTGGTGGTTAGAGTGTTGGGACTGGATCAGCTGCCATTTAGTAAATACTGTCTGACTGGACCACTGAGACCTGCTTCTTATGTTAATACAACAACTACAGGACGGCAGGTAGCCTGGTGGTTAGAGTGCTGGGACTGGATCAGCTGCCTATTTAGTAAATACTGTCTGACTGGACCACTGAGACCTGCTTCCTGTGGTTAATACAACAACTACAGGGCGGCAGGTAGCCTGGTGGTTAGAGTGTTGGGACTGGATCAGCTGCCATTTAGTAAATACTGTCTGACTGGACCACTGAGACCTGCTTCCCTTATGTTAATACAACAACTACAGGGCGACAGGTAGCCTGGTAGTTAGAGTGTTGGGACTGGATCAGCTGCCATTTAGTAAATACTGTCTGACTGGACCACTGAGACCTGCTTCCCTTATGTTAATACAACAACTACAGGGCGGTAGCTAGCCTGGTGGTTAGAGTGTTGGGACTGGATCAGCTGCCATTTAGTAAATACTGTCTGACTGGACCACTGAGACCTGCTTCCCTTATTATTAATACAACAACTACAGGACGGCAGGTAGCCTGGTGGTTAGAGTGTTGGGACTGGATCAGCTGCCATTTAGTAAATACTGGTGTGACTGGACCAGGTAGCTTCCCTTAGTGGTTAATACAACAACTACAGGACGGCAGGTAGCCTGGTGGTTAGAGTGTTGGGACTGGATCAGCTGCCATTTAGTAAATACTATCTGACTGGACCACTGAGACCTGCTTCCTTACGTTAATACAACAACTAGTGGTTAGGTGTAGAGGCAGGTAGCCTGGTGGTTAGAGTGTTGGGACTGGATCAGCTGCCATTTAGTAAATACTGTCTGACTGGACCACTGAGACCTGCTTCCTTACGTTAATACAACAACTACAGGGCGGCAGGTAGCCTGGTGGTTAGAGTGTTGGGACTGGATCAGCTGCCATTTAGTAAATTGTCTGACTGGACCACTGAGACCTGCTTCCCTTATGTTAATACAACAACTACAGGACGGCAGGTAGCCTGGTGGTTAGAGTGCTGGGACTGGATCAGCTGCCATTTAGTAAATACTGTCTGACTGGACCACTGAGACCTGCTTCCCTTACGTTAATACAACAACTACAGGGCGGCAGGTAGCCTGGTGGTTAGAGTGTTGGGACTGGATCAGCTGCCATTTAGTAAATACTGTCTGACTGGACCACTGAGACCTGCTTCCTTATGTTAATACAACAACTACAGGACGGCAGGTAGCCTGGTGGTTAGAGTGCTGGGACTGGATCAGCTGCCATTTAGTAAATACTGTCTGACTG
The DNA here is from genome assembly GCF_034236695.1 of Oncorhynchus nerka. Classification (NCBI taxonomy): domain Eukaryota; kingdom Metazoa; phylum Chordata; class Actinopteri; order Salmoniformes; family Salmonidae; genus Oncorhynchus; species Oncorhynchus nerka. The sequence goes on along the minus strand of NW_027039730.1, from coordinate 9,774 downwards.
GACCACTGAGACCTGCTTCCCTTACGTTAATACAACAACTACAGGGGGCGGCAGGTAGCCTGGTGGTTAGAGTGTTGGGACTGGATCAGCTGCCATTTAGTAAATACTGTCTGACTGGACCACTGAGACCTGCTTCCCTTATGTTAATACAACAACTTACAGGGGACAGGTAGCCTGGTAGTTAGAGTGTTGGGACTGGATCAGCTGCTGGTTAGTAAATACTGTCTGACTGGACCACTGAGACCTGCTTCCCTTATGTTAATACAACAACTACAGGGCGGTAGGTAGCCTGGTGGTTAGAGTGTTGGGACTGGATCAGCTGCCATTTAGTAAATACTGTCTGACTGGACCACTGAGACCTGCTTCCCTTATTGGTTAATACAACAACTACAGGGAGCGGCAGGTAGCCTGGTGGTTAGAGTGTTGGGACTGGATCAGCTGCCATTTAGTAAATACTGTCTGACTGGACCACTGAGACCTGCTTCCCTTACGTTAATACAACAACTACAGGACGGCAGGTAGCCTGGTGGTTAGAGTGTTGGGACTGGATCAGGTGCCATTTAGTAAATACTGTCTGACTGGACCACTGAGACCTGCTTCCTTACGTTAATACAACAACTACAGGGCGGCAGGTAGCCTGGTGGTTAGAGTGTTGGGACTGGATCAGCTGCCATTTAGTAAATACTGTCTGACTGGACCACTGAGACCTGCTTCCCTTACGTTAATACAACAACTACAGGGGCGGCAGGTAGCCTGGTGGTTAGAGTGTTGGGACTGGAACAGCTGCCATTTGGTTAATACTGTCTGACTGGACCACTGAGACCTGCTTCCCTTATGTTAATACAACAACTACAGGAGGCAGGTAGCCTGGTGGTTAGAGTGCTGGGACTGGATCAGCTGCCATTTAGTAAATACTGTCTGACTGGACCACTGAGACCTGCTTCTAGTGTTAATACAACAACTACAGGGCGGCAGGTAGCCTGGTGGTTAGAGTGTTGGGACTGGATCAGCTGCCATTTAGTAAATACTGTCTGACTGGACCACTGAGACCTGCCCCTTATGTTAATACAACAACTACAGGGCGGCAGGTAGCCTGGTGGTTAGAGTGTTGGGACTGGATCAGCTGCCATTTAGTAAATACTGTCTGACTGGACCACTGAGACCTGGTTCCTTAGTGGTTACAACAACTACAGGACGGCAGGTAGCCTGTGGTTAGAGTGTTGGGACTGGATCAGCTGCCATTTAGTAAATACTGTTTGACTGGACCACAGAGACCTGGTTCCCTTATGTTAATACAACAACTACAGGAGGCAGGTAGCCTGGTGGTTAGAGTGTTGGGACTGGATCAGCTGCCATTTAGTAAATACTGTCTGACTGGACCACTGAGACCTGCTTCCCTTATGTTAATACAACAACTACAGGCGGCAGGTAGCCTTGTGGTTAGAGTGTTGGGACTGGATCAGCTGCCATTTAGTAAATACTGTCTGACTGGACCACTGAGACCTGCTTCCCTTATGTTAATACAACAACTACAGGACGGCAGGTAGCCTGGTGGTTAGAGTGTTGGGACTGGATCAGCTGCCATTTAGTAAATACTGTTTGACTGGACCACAGAGACCTGCTTCCCTTATGTTAATACAACAACTACAGGGCGGTAGGTAGCCTGGTGGTTAGAGTGTTGGGACTGGATCAGCTGCCATTTAGTAAATACTGTCTGACTGGACCACTGGAGACCTGCTTCCCTTATGTTAATACAACAACTACAGGGCGGCAGGTAGCCTGGTGGTTAGAGGTCTGGGACTGGATCAGCTGCCATTTAGTAAATACTGTCTGACTGGACCACTGAGACCTGCTTCCTTATGGTAATACAACAACTACAGGGCGGCAGGTAGCCTGGTGGTTAGAGTGTTGGGACTGGATCAGCTGCCATTTAGTAAATACTGTCTGACTGGACCACTGAGACCTGCTTCCCTTACGTTAATACAACAACTACAGGACGGCAGGTAGCCTGGTGGTTAGAGTGTTGGGACTGGATCAGCTGCCATTTAGTAAATAGCTATCTGGTTGGACCACTGAGACCTGCTTCCTTACGTTAAGGTAGCAACAACTACAGGGTGGCAGGTAGCCTGGTGGTTAGAGTGTTGGGACTGGATCAGCTGCCATTTAGTAAATACTGTCTGACTGGACCACTGAGACCTGCTTCCCTTATGTTAATACAACAACTACAGGGAGGCAGGTAGCCTGGTGGTTAGAGTGCTGGGACTGGATCAGCTGCCATTTAGTAAATACTGTCTGACTGGACCACTGAGACCTGCTTCCCTGGTTAATACAACAACTACAGGGGCGGCAGGTAGCCTGGTGGTTAGAGTGTTGGGACTGGATCAGCTGCCATTTAGTGGTTGACTGGACCACTGAGACCTGCTTCCCTTATGTTAATACAACAACTACAGGACGGCAGGTAGCCTGGTGGTTAGAGTGCTGGGACTGGATCAGCTGCCATTTAGTAAATACTGTCTGACTGGACCACTGAGACCTGCTTCCCTTACGTTAATACAACAACTACAGGGCGGCAGGTAGCCTGGTGGTTAGAGTGTTGGGACTGGATCAGCTGCCATTTAGTAAATACTGTCTGACTGGACCACTGAGACCTGCTTCCTTATGTTAATACAACAACTACAGGGGCAGGTAGCCTGGTAGTTAGAGTGTTGGGACTGGATCAGCTGCCATTTAGTAAATACTGTCTGACTGGACCACTGAGACCTGCTTCCCTTATGTTAATACAACAACTACAGGGCGGTAGGTAGCCTGGTGGTTAGAGTGTTGGGACTGGATCAGCTGCCATTTAGTAAATACTGTCTGACTGGACCACTGAGACCTGCTTCCCTTATTATTAATACAACAACTACAGGACGGCAGGTAGCCTGGTGGTTAGAGTGTTGGGACTGGATCAGCTGCCATTTAGTAAATACTGTCTGACTGGACCACTGAGACCTGCTTCCCTTATGTTAATACAACAACTACAGGGCGGTAGGTAGCCTGGTGGTTAGAGTGTTGGGACTGGATCAGCTGCCATTTAGTAAATACTGTCTGACTGGACCACTGAGACCTGCTTCCCTTATGTTAATACAACAACTACAGGGCGGCAGGTAGCCTGGTGGTTAGAGTGCTGGGACTGGATCAGCTGCCATTTAGTAAATACTGTCTGACTGGACCACTGAGACCTGCTTCCCTTACGTTAATACAACAACTACAGGGCGGCAGGTAGCCTGGTGGTTAGAGTGTTGGGACTGGATCAGCTGCCATTTAGTAAATACTGTCTGACTGGACCACTGAGACCTGCTTCCCTTATGTTAATACAACAACTACAGGGCGGCAGGTAGCCTGGTGGTTAGAGTGTTGGGACTGGATCAGCTGCCATTTAGTAAATACTGTTTGACTGGACCACAGAGACCTGCTTCCCTTATGTTAATACAACAACTACAGGACGGCAGGTAGCCTGGTGGTTAGAGTGTTGGGACTGGATCAGCTGCCATTTAGTAAATACTGTCTGACTGGACCACTGAGACCTGCTTCCCTTATGTTAATACAACAACTACAGGGCGGCAGGTAGCCTTGTGGTTAGAGTGTTGGGACTGGATCAGCTGCCATTTAGTAAATACTGTCTGACTGGACCACTGAGACCTGCTTCCCTTATGTTAATACAACAACTACAGGACGGCAGGTAGCCTGGTGGTTAGAGTGTTGGGACTGGATCAGCTGCCATTTAGTAAATACTGTTTGACTGGACCACAGAGACCTGCTTCCCTTATGTTAATACAACAACTACAGGGCGGTAGGTAGCCTGGTGGTTAGAGTGTTGGGACTGGATCAGCTGCCATTTAGTAAATACTGTCTGACTGGACCACTGAGACCTGCTTCCTTATGTTAATACAACAACTACAGGGCGGCAGGTAGCCTGGTGGTTAGAGGTCTGGGACTGGATCAGCTGCCATTTAGTAAATACTGTCTGACTGGACCACTGAGACCTGCTTCCCTTATGTTAATACAACAACTACAGGGCGGCAGGTAGCCTGGTGGTTAGAGTGTTGGGACTGGATCAGCTGCCATTTAGTAAATACTGTCTGACTGGACCACTGAGACCTGCTTCCTTGGTTAATACAACAACTACAGGACGGCAGGTAGCCTGGTGGTTAGAGTGTTGGGACTGGATCAGCTGCCATTTAGTAAATACTATCTGACTGGACCACTGAGACCTGCTTCCCTTACGTTAATACAACAACTACAGGCGGCAGGTAGCCTGGTGGTTAGAGTGTTGGGACTGGATCAGCTGCCATTTAGTAAATACTGTCTGACTGGACCACTGAGACCTGCTTCCCTTACGTTAATACAACAACTAGCAGGTGGTTGGTGTAGGCAGGTAGCCTGGTGGTTAGAGTGTTGGGACTGGATCAGCTGCCATTTAGTAAATACTGTCTGACTGGACCACTGAGACCTGCTTCCCTTATGTTAATACAACAACTACAGGACGGCAGGTAGCCTGGTGGTTAGAGTGCTGGGACTGGATCAGCTGCCATTTAGTAAATACTGTCTGACTGGACCACTGAGACCTGCTTCCCTTACGTTAATACAACAACTACAGGGCGGGCAGGTAGCCTGGTGGTTAGAGTGTTGGGACTGGATCAGGTGCCATTTAGTAAATACTGTCTGACTGGACCACTGAGACCTGCTTCCCTTATGTTAATACAACAACTACAGGAGGCAGGTAGCCTGGTGGTTAGAGTGCTGGGACTGGATCAGCTGCCATTTAGTAAATACTGTCTGACTGGACCACTGAGACCTGCTTCACTGTACGTTAATACAACAACTACAGGGGCGGCAGGTAGCCTGGTGGTTAGAGTGTTGGGACTGGATCAGCTGCCATTTAGTAAATACTGTCTGACTGGACCACTGAGACCTGCTGGTTATGTTAATACAACAACTACAGGGCGACAGGTAGCCTGGTGGTTAGAGTGTTGGACTGGATCAGCTGCCATTTAGTAAATACTGTCTGACTGGACCACTGAGACCTGCTTCCCTTATGTTAATACAACAACTACAGGAGGTAGGTAGCCTGGTGGTTAGAGTGTTGGGACTGGATCAGCTGCCATTTAGTAAATACTGTCTGACTGGACCACTGAGACCTGCTTCCCTTATTATTAATACAACAACTACAGGACGGCAGGTAGCCTGGTGGTTAGAGTGTTGGGACTGGATCAGCTGCCATTTAGTAAATACTGTCTGACTGGACCACTGAGACCTGCTTCCCTTATGTTAATACAACAACTACAGGACGGCAGGTAGCCTGGTGGTTAGAGTGTTGGGACTGGATCAGCTGCCATTTAGTAAATACTGTCTGACTGGACCACTGAGACCTGCTTCCCTTACGTTAATACAACAACTACAGGGCGGCAGGTAGCCTGGTGGTTAGAGTGTTGGGACTGGATCAGCTGCCATTTAGTAAATACTGTCTGACTGGACCACTGAGACCTGCTTCCCTTATGTTAATACAACAACTACAGGTTGGCAGGTAGCCTGGTGGTTAGAGTGTTGGGACTGGATCAGCTGCCATTTAGTAAATACTGTCTGACTGGACCACTGAGACCTGCTTCCCTTACGTTAATACAACAACTACAGGGCGGCAGGTAGCCTGGTGGTTAGAGTGTTGGGACTGGATCAGCTGCCATTTAGTAAATACTGTCTGACTGGACCACTGAGACCTGCTTCCCTTATGTTAATACAACAACTGTACAGGACGGCAGGTAGCCTGGTGGTTAGAGTGCTGGGACTGGATCAGCTGCCATTTAGTAAATACTGTCTGACTGGACCACTGAGACCTGCTTCCCTAGTTAATACAACAACTACAGGGCGGCAGGTAGCCTGGTGGTTAGAGTGTTGGGACTGGATCAGCTGCCATTTAGTAAATACTGTCTGACTGGACCACTGAGACCTGTTCCCTTATGTTAATACAACAACTACAGGACGGCAGGTAGCCTGGTGGTTAGAGTGTTGGGACTGGATCAGCTGCCATTTAGTAAATACTGTCTGACTGGACCACTGAGACCTGCTTCCCTTGGTTAATACAACAACTACAGGGCGGCAGGTAGCCTGGTGGTTAGAGTGTTGGGACTGGATCAGCTGCCATTTAGTAAATACTGTCTGACTGGACCACTGAGACCTGCTTCCCTTATGTTAATGTAGAGGGAGGCAGGTAGCCTGGTGTTAGAGTGTTGGGTGGATCAGCTGCCATTTAGTAAATACTGTCTGACTGGACCACTGAGACCTGCTTCCCTTAGTTAATACAACAACTACAGGAGGCAGGTAGCCTGGTGGTTAGAGTGTTGGGACTGGATCAGCTGCCATTTAGTAAATACTGTCTGACTGGACCACTGAGACCTGCTTCCCTTATGTTAATACAACAACTACAGGGGCGGCAGGGTAGCCTGGTGGTTAGAGTGTTGGGACTGGATCAGCTGCCATTTAGTAAATACTGTTACTGGACCACTGAGACCTGCTTCCCTTATTATTAATACAACAACTACAGGAGGCAGGTAGCCTGGTGGTTAGAGTGTTGGGACTGGATCAGCTGCCATTTAGTAAATACTGTCTGAGTGGACCACTGAGACCTGCTTCCTTATGTTAATACAACAACTACAGGAGGCAGGTAGCCTGGTGGTTAGAGTGTTGGGACTGGATCAGCTGCCATTTAGTAAATACTGTCTGACTGGACCACTGAGACCTGCTTCCTTATGTTAATACAACAACTACAGGGCGGCAGGTAGCCTGGTGGTTAGAGTGTTGGGACTGGATCAGCTGCCATTTAGTAAATACTGTCTGACTGGACCACTGAGACCTGCTTCCCTTACGTTAATACAACAACTACAGGGCGGCAGGTAGCCTGGTGGTTAGAGTGTTGGGACTGGATCAGCTGCCATTTAGTAAATACTGTCTGACTGGACCACTGAGACAGGTTCCCTAGTGGTTAATACAACAACTACAGAGGCGGCAGGTAGCCTGGTGGTTAGAGTGTTGGGACTGGATCAGCTGCCATTTAGTAAATACTGTCTGACTGGACCACTGAGACCTGCTTCCCTTATGTTAATACAACAAGCTAGTGGTTAGAGTGACGGCAGGTAGCCTGGTGGTTAGGTGCTGGGACTGGATCAGCTGCCATTTAGTAAATACTGTCTGACTGGACCACTGAGACCTGCTTCCCTTACGTTAATGTAGAGGGCGGCAGGTAGCCTGGTGGTTAGAGTGTTGGGACTGGATAGCTGCCATTTAGTAAATACTGTCTGACTGGACCACTGAGACCTGCTTCCTTATGTTAATACAACAACTACAGGACGGCAGGTAGCCTGGTGGTTTGAGTGCTGGGACTGGATCAGCTGCCATTTAGTAAATACTGGTAGTCTGACTGGACCACTGAGACCTGCTTCCCTTACGTGGTAATACAACAACTACAGGGCGGCAGGTAGCCTGGTGGTTAGAGTGTTGGGACTGGATCAGCTGCATTTAGTAAATGTCTGACTGGACCACTGGACCTGGTGGTTATGAATACAACAACTAGAGGGACGGCAGGTAGCCTGGTGGTTAGAGTGCTGGGACTGGATAGGTAGCCTAGTGGTTAGAGTGTAGGAGGTACTGGTGGTTAGGTGTGGGGAGGTGGTACCTGAGACCTGCTTCCCTTAGTGGTTAGGTGTAGAGGTGGTAGGTAGCCTGGTGGTTAGAGTGTGAGGCAGGTAGCCTATGGTTAGAGTGTAGAAGGTAGGGGTAGCCTGAGTGGTTAGACTGAGACCCGGCAGGTAGCCTATTGGTTAATGTAGAGGAGGCAGGTAGCCTGGTGGTTAGAGTGCTGAGGTGGCAGGGTAGCCTGGTGGTTGGAGTGTCTGACTGGACCAGGACCTGCTTCCCTAGTGGTTCTAGAACTGTAGAGGGTGGCAGGTAGCCTGGTGGTTAGAGTGTTGGGACTGGCAGGGTGCCCTGGTTGGTACTGTCTGTCAGTGGTTAGAGGAGGCCTGTAGCCTAGTGTTAATACAACAACTACAGGGCGGCAGGTAGCCTGGTGGTTAGAGTGTAGGGACTGGATCAGCTGCCATTTAGTAAATGCTGTAGACTGGCACCACTGAGACTAGTCCTTATGGTAATACAACAACTACAGGACGGCAGGTAGCCTGGTGGTTAGAGTGTAGGGACTGGCAGGTGCCATGGTTAGTAAATACTGTCTGACTGGACCACTGAGAGGCAGGTAGCTTCCCTTAGTGTTAATACAAGCAACTACAGGGAGGCAGGTGTAGCCTGGTGGTTAGAGTGTTTGAGGACAGGGTAGCCTGCCATGGTTAGGTGTAAAGGCAGGTCCTGACTGGTTAGACTGAGAGGCAGGTAGCCTGGTGGTTGACAGGAGGCAGGTAGCCTGGTGGTTAGAGTGCTGGGACTGGATCAGCCTTTGGTTGGGGAGGTGTCTGACTGGAGGCAGGAGACCTGTGGTCCCTTACGGCAACAGCCTAGTGGTTAGGGCGGCAGGTAGCCTGGTGGTTAGAGTGTTGGGTGGCAGCTGCCTATTTAGTAAATACTGTCTTGAGGTGGACCAGGTAGACCTAGTTCCTTATGTTAATACAACAACTGGGGGCAGGTAGCCTAGTAGTTAGAGTGTTGGGACTGGATCAGCTGCCATTTAGTAAATACTGTCTGACTGGACCACTGGAGACCTGCTTCCCTTATGTTGGCAATAGTCTAGTGGTTAGCTACAGGCGGCAGGTGGCCTGGTGGTTAGAGTGTTGGGACTGGATCAGCTGTTAGTGGTAGTAAATACTGTCTGACTGGAGTCAGTGGTTAGAAGACCTGCTTCCTAGTGGTAATACAGTGTACAGGGCGGCAGGTAGCCTGGTGGTTAGAGTGTTGGGACTGGATCAGCTAGCCTAGTGGTTAGTAAATACTGTCTGACTGACCACTGAGCCCTAGCTTCCTAGTGGTTAGAACACCACAGGCGGCAGGTAGCCTGGTGGTTAGGAGTGTTGGGACTGGATCAGCTAGCCATTTAGTAAATGGCTAGCCTACTGGTTACCACTGTAGAGACTCCTTCCTTATGGTAATCAACAACGTGTAGGGGTGGCAGGTAGCCTTGTGGTTAGAGTGTTGGGACTGGCAGCTGCCATTTAGTGTAAATAGGCAGACTGGACCACTGGAGACCTGCTTCCTTACGCAGCATAGCCTACAACTGTAGGGAGGCAGGTAGCCTGGTGGTTAGAGTGTTGGGTGGATCAGGTAGCCATTTAGTAAATACTGTGTGACTGGAGGCAGGGTAGACCTAGTTCCTTTATGTTAATACAACAACTACAGGGCGGCAGGTAGCCTAGGTGTTAGAGTGTAGGGACTGGCAGGTACCCTGACTGGTTGGAGACCTGTATACAATGGCAGGTAGCCTGTTGTGGTTAGAGTGTTGGGAGGTCAGCCTAGTGGTTAATAGTGTGAGGTGGCAGGGTAGCCTGGTCCTTTACGTTAATACAACAACTACAGGGTGCAGGTAGCCTAGTGGTTGGGAGTGTTGGGAGGCAGGAGTAGCCTAGTGGTTAATAGTGTAGACTGGCCACTGTAGACCTAGTTCCCTTACGTTAATGTACAGGGCGGCAGGTAGCCTGGGTGGTTAGAGTGTTGGGACTGGATCAGCTGCCATTTAGTAAATACTGTCTGACTGGACCACTGAGACCTGCTTCCCTTACGTTAATACAACAACTACAG
>NW_027039729.1:0-93631 GCF_034236695.1 Oncorhynchus nerka | reverse complement strand
CTCTCCCTCCTCCTCATACCCTACCTCTTCTCTCTCTCTCTCCTCCTCATAATTCTACCTCTTCTCTCTCTCCATCCTCCTCATACCCTACCTCTTCTTCTCTCTCCATCCTCCTCATACCTACCTCTTTCTCTCTCTCTCTTCCCTCCCCTATATCCCTACCTCTTTCTCTTCTCTCTTCTCAGCCCTACCTCTTCTCTCTCTCTTCCTCCTAATTCTACTCTTCTTCTCTCTCCATCCTCCTTATACCCTACCTCTTCTCTCTCTCTCTTCCTCATACCCTACCTCTTCTCTCTCTCTCTTCCTCATACCCTACCTCTTCTCTCCTCCTATACCTTACCTCTTCTCTCTCTCTCCTACACCTTACCTCTTCTCTCTCCTCCTCATACCCTACCTCTTCTCTCTCTCTCCTCCCTCATACCCTACCTCTCTCTCTCTCCTTCCTCCCCATACCCCCACCTCCTCTCTCTCTCCTCCTCATACCCTACCTCTTCTCTCTCTCATCCTCCTCATACTAACCCTCTCCTCATACCTACCTTCTCTCTCTCCTCCTCATACCCTACCTCTTCTCTCTCCTCTCATACGCTACCTCTTCTCTCTCTCTCCCTCATACCTTACCTCTTTCTCTCTCTCTCCATCCTCCCCTATACTTACCTTTCTCTCTCCTCCCTATACCCTAACTCTCTCTCTCTCTCTCCTCCTCATATCTCTACCTCTTCTCTCTCTCCTCTCATACCCTACCTTTCTCTCCTCCTCATACCCTGACTCTTCTTCTCTCCTCCTCATATCGCCACCTCTTCTCTCTCTCTCCTCCTCAAACCCTACCTCTTCTCTCTCCATCCTCCTCATACCCTACCTCTTCTCCTCTCTCTCCTCCTCATACCCCACCTCTTCTCTCTCTCCTCCTCATACCCTACCTCTTCTCTCCATCCTCCCCTATACTCCTACCTCTTTCTTCTCATCCTCCTCTATTCTACCTCTTTCTCTCTCCTCCTCATACCTCTACCTCTCTCTCTCTCTCCTCCTCATACTCTACCTCTTTCTCTCCATCCCCTCCTCAGACTCTTCCTCTCTCTTCTTCCATCTCTCTCCATACTCTACCTCCTTACTCTCTCTCTCTCTCCTCCTCATATCTCTACCTCTTCTCTCTCTCCTCCTCATACCCTACCTCTTTCTCTCTTCTCCTCCTCATACCCCACTCTTTCTCTCTCTCCTCCCATACGCTACCTCTTCTCTCTCTCTCTCTCTCCTCCTCATATCTCCTACCTCTCTCTCTCCTCCTCATGACCCTTCTCTTATCTCGATCTCTCTCCTCCTCATACCCTACCTTTCTTTCTCTCTTCCTCTGATATCCCTATTCCTCTTCTCTCTCTCCTCGCGCCATGACCCGCTACCTCTTGCTCTCTCGATCCTCTCCTATGAGCCGACTCTCTTCTTCTCTCCTGCTCATTCCTCGGACTTTTCTTCTCCTCCTCATACCCTCACCTCTTTCTCTTCTCTACTCCTTCATACCCTGACTCTTTCTCTCTCCTTCCCTTCCTCTTTCCGATTCTCTCTCCTCCTCAGACAATGTAGCTCTTCTCTCTCCAATGTCCTCCCTACACCCGACCTCTTCTCTCGATCCTTCCTCCTCATACCCTACCTCTTCTCTCTCCTTCCTCCTGATACCCGGACCTCTTTCTCTCTCTTCTTCCTTCCTCCTCATACCCCCGGATTTTTTGATCCTTCCTTATTTCGATTCTCTCTCCATCCTTCCTTCATACCCTGACCTCTTCTCTCCGATCTCTCCTCCTCATACCCTACCTCTCTTCTCTCTCCTCCCCTTACCCTGCCTCCATCTTCTCTCTCTCCATCCCTCCTTATATCTCTAGCCTCTCTCTTCCTTCCATCCTCCTCATACCCCACTCTCTATCTCTCTCTCTCTTCCTCATACCATACTCCTTCTCTCTCTCTCCTCTCATATCTGCACCTTCTCTCTCTCCTCCTCATACTCCTACTTCTTCTCTCTCTCCTTCCTCCTCATACTCTCTTACTCTTTTCTCTCTCTCCTATGCATCTACCTTTCTTTTCTTCCCGATCCTCTCTATATCTTATCTCTCTTCTCTCCTCCTCATACCTTACCTTTTCTTCTCTCTCTCCTCCTATACTCTACTCTTTCTTTCTTCTCCTCCTCATATCTTACTCTTCTCCTCCTTCCTTTCCATACTCCTACTCTCTTCTTCTCTCCTCATAACCTACCTCTTCTCTCCTCCCCTCATACCTCTAATCTTCTCCTTCTATACCCTACCTCTTCTTCCTCCTCACACCTACCTCTTTCTCTCTACATCCCTTGCACCTTACCTCTCTTCTCTCTCTCTCCCTATACCTTACCCTCTTCTCTTCTCTCCATCCTCCTCATACCTCACTTCTTCTCTCTCTCCTCCCTCCTCATACCCTAACTCTTTCTCTCTTCCTCATAATTCTACCTGCCTTCTCTCTTCCTTATACCCTACTCTTTCTCTTTCTTCCTCATGACGCACTATCTTCTTTCTTCCTTCCTTATAGCTTACTCTTTCTTCTCTCTCTCTTCATCCTTACCTCTTTCTCCGTCCATCCCTCCTATACCTTACCTCTTCTCTTCTCCTCACCATACCTTCTCTAATCTTCCTCTCTCTCTCCATCCTCCCCTATACTCCCACTCTTCTCTCTCTCCATCCTCCTATCCTTCTATACCTTCTTTCTCCTTCCTCTTCTCATGTTCTCTACCTCTTCTTCTCTCTCCTTCCCTCCTCATACCTCCTACTCTCTCCTTCCTCCTATAATTCTACCTCTCTTTCTCTCTACCTTTCTCATCTTACCTCTTCTCCTTCCTCCTCCTCATATCTCTACTTCTTTCTTCTTCTCCTCCTCGACTCTACCTCTTCTCTCTCTCGCCTCCTCTATATATTCTACTCTTTCTCTCTTCCTCTCATACTTACCTTGTCTCTCTCTCTTCCCTCATACCCTACCTCTCCTCCTCATACCCTACCTACTTCTCTTCTCTCCATCCTCGCTCACACCCCTCTCTCTCCTCTCTCTTACCCTCGCCTCTCTCTTCTCTACTTCTTTCCTCATACCCTACCTCTTCTCTCTCTCTCTCCTCCTCATACTTCCTATTCCTCTCTTTCTCTCTCCCTCCTTCATACCCTACTCTCTTTCTCTCCTACCTCATCCTTGCTGGCCTCTTCTCTCCTTCTCCCTCATACTCTTACCTTCTTCTCTCTCCATCCCTCCTCATAATTCTACCTCTCTCCTCCTCATACGCTACCTTCTCTCTCCTATACCTCACACTTTCTTTCTCTCTCCATCCTCCTCATACTCCCACTCCTCTTCTCTCTCCATCCTCCCCACCCTAGTTCTTCTCTCTCCATCCTCCTATCCCCATTCTTGCCTCTTCTCTCTCCATCCTCCCTTCACACCCTAGCTCCTCTCTCCCGATCTCTTCCTCATATCCCATTTCCTTTCTTCTTGCACATCCTCAACTCATACTCTTTGAGAGCTGACTTTCTTCTTTCCATCCCTTCCTTATACTTACTCTCTTTCTTCTGCTCCTCCTTCATACCCGACCTCTTCTTCTCCTTCCTTCATACGCTACCTCTTCTCTCTTCTCCTCGTGACACGCTACTCCTCTTCTTTCTTCTCTTCCTTTTACACTACATTTCCCTTCCTTCCACTTTACTCTCTCTCTCCTCCTTGGTACCTTCTGACCTCTTCTCTTCTCCTTCCTCCTCTTACACTTAATTTCTTTCTTTCTCCTCCTCGAGATACCCTACCTCTCTCTCTCTCTCCATCCTTCCTCCATATCTCGCTGTACCTCTTTCTCTCTCGCTCCATCCTCCTCATACCCTATCCTCTTTCTCTTCTCTCCTCCTCATATCCCTACCTTCTTCTTCTTCCTCCTCATATCGCTCACCTCCTTTCTCTCTCTCCCTTCAGTACCCTTACTCCTTCCTTCTCTCTCTCCATCCTCCCCATACCTCCTCCTCTTCTCTCTCTCCCTCCTCATACCCTAACTCTTCTCTCTCTCCTCCTCATACCCTACCTCTTCTCCTCTCTCCATCCTCCCCATATAACTCCCATCTCTTCTCCATCCTTCCTCGAGACCCTACTCTTTTCTCTCTCCTCCTCATACCCTGCCTCTTTCTCTCTCCCTCCTCCTCATAGGTCTTGCCTCTTCTCTCTCTCTCCTCCTCATACCCTACCTCTTACTCTCTCCTCATACTCCTACTCTCCTTCTCTCTCTCCTCCCTCATAATCTCTACTCTCTCTCTCTCCTTCCTCCTCATACCCCCGACTCTTTCTCTCTCCTCCTCATACTCCGCATTCCTCTCTCTCCATCCTCCTCATAGTTCCCACTCCTCTTCTCTCTCTCCTCCTCATACACCTAACTCCCTTCTCTCTCTCCTCCTCATAACCCTACCTCTTCTCTCCTACTCCCCATACCCTAACTCTTCTCTCTCTCCTCCTCATACCCTGACCTCTTCTCTCTCTCCTCCGCATACCCTACCTCCTTCTCTCTCATCCTCCTCATACCCTACCTCTTCTCTCTCCATCCTCCTCATGACTCTACTCTTCTCTCTCTCTCCTTCCTCCTCCCCACCTCCTTTCTCTCCTTCCTCCTCATGACCCCACCTCTTCTCTCTCTCTCCATCCCTCCTCATACCCTACCTCTTCTCTCCTCCCTATAATCTCTACTCTCTTCTTCTCCATCCCTCCTACTCATACCTCATTTCTCTCTCTCTCCATCCTCCTCATACCCTACCTCTTTCTCTCTCTCCATCCTCCTCATACACCTACTCCTCTTCTCTCTCTCTCCTCTCATAACTCTACCTCTTCTTCTCTCTCCATCCCTCCTCATACTCTGCCTCCTCTCTCTCTTCCATCCTCCTCATACTCTACTCTTCTCTCTCCATCCCTCCTTCACCTACTTCTTCTCCTCCTCTATACTCCTCACTCTTCTCCTCTCTCCTACGCCACTCTCTCTCCTCATTCGCACGCCTTATCTCTCTCCTCATACTCCTACCTCTTCTCTCTCTCCTCCCCTATACACCTACCGTCTCTCTCCTCCTCATACCCTACCTCTTCTCTCTCCTGGCCTTCCCTCGTCATTCTACCTCTTCTCTTCCTCCTCGTTCCCTTCCCTTCTCTCTCTCTCCATCCTCCCCATATCCCTGCCTCTCTTCTTCTCTCCTTCCTCCTTCATACCCTAACTCTTCTTCTTCTCTCTCCTCTCATAATCTCTACCTTCTTCTCTCTATCCAGCACCTAACTCTTCTCTTCCATCCTCCTCATAACCTCTACCTCTTCTCTCCATCCTCCTCCCTGAGCACTTACGTCTCTTCTCCATCCTCCTCTATCCTATACCTCTCTCTTCTCCATCCTCCTCATAATTCTACCTCTCTTCTCTCTCTCCTTCCTCCTCAATACCTCTACTCTTCTCTCTGCTCCTCCTCCTTCATGCCTCTACCTCTCTCTCTCTCTCTCCATCCTCCTCAGACTCTACCTCTTCTCTCTCCTCCCTATAATTCTACCTTCTCTCCTCATACTCCTACTCCTTCTCTCTTCTCCATCCTCTCGAGGACTCTGACTCTCTTCTCTCTCTCCATCCTCCCTTCATACCTCTACCTCTCTTTCTCTCTCTTCTCGAGCACCATACCTCTTCTCTCTCTCTCCTCCTCGATACCGCTCTACCTCTTCTCTCTCTCCATCCTCCTCATACCCCCACTCTCTCTTCTCTTCCATCCTACTCACACCCTACCTCTTCTCTCTCTTCTCCTCATATCCTACTCTCTTCTCTCTTCCTCATACCATGCACTCTTCTCTCTCTCCTTCCTCCTTGCTACCCTACCTCTTCTCTCTCTCTCTCCTCCTCATACCTCTACCTCTCTCTTCCATCTCTCCTCCTCATACCCTACCTCTTCTCTCTCTCTCTCCATCCTCGGCATAATTCTACCTCTTCTCTCCCTCTCCTCATACCCTACTCCTTCTACTCTCTCCTAACCTCTTCCCACTCGATATCCACTTCTTCCATCCTCCTATAACTCCAGCTCTTCTCTCTCCATCCTCCTATACCATACCTTCTCCATCCTCTCATACCCTACTTTCTCCATCCTCCTCATAACCCTACCTCTTTCTCTCCTTCCTCCCCATCTTTACCTCTTTCTCTCTCTCCTTCCTCCTCACACCCCGACCTCTTCTCTCTCCATCCTCCTCATACCCTACCTTCTCTCTCCTCCTTCCTTATACTCCTACACTTCTCTTCTTCTCTCCTCCTCATACCCTACCATCTTCTACTCTCTCTCCATCCTCCCCATACCCTACCTCTTCTCTCTCCATCCCCTCCTCAGAGACCCTACCTCTTCTCTCTCTTCCTCATACTCTACCTCTTCTCTGCTCCTCCTTACCCTACCTCTAACTCTCTCCATCCTCCTCATACTCCCACTCTTTCACCTACTTACCTTCTTTCTTCCTTCAGTGTCTACCTCTTCTCTCTTCCTCATACTCCACTTCTTCTCTCCTTCCTCCTCATATCCTACCTCTTTCTCTCTCATACTCTACCTCCTCATATCTTACTTCCTTCCTTCCTGAGCACGCTGATTTCTCTCTTCTTCCATCCTCCTCGACACCCACTCTTCTCTCTCCTCCGATACCTGTACTACCTTTCTCTCTCCATCCTCTCATACTCCCTACCTCTTCTCTCCTTCTCTTCATACCTTCACGCTTTCATCTTCTCCTTCCCTTTTACAACTCTACCTTCTTTCTTCCATCCTTCCTCATACCCCACTCTTCTCTCTCTCCTTCCTCCTCATACCCTACCTCTTCTCTCTCTCTCTCCTTCCTCCTCATACCCTACCTCCTTCTCCATCCTCCTCATACCTTCTACCTCTTCTCTTCTCTCCATCCTCCCTTCACACTTCTACCTTTTCTTCTCCCTCCCCTTTGCGAGACCTCACCTCTCTCTTCTTCCTTCCTTCCTGCTCTCTTACCTCACTTTCTTCTCTTCCATCCTCTCGTATAATCCCTACCTCTTCTCTCCATCCTCACACTTATGGCTTACCTCTTCCTCTCCTCCTCGACACTTCTTCTTCTCTTCATCCTCCTCATAACCCCACTTTCTCTCTTCTGTGATCCTTCCTTCCATACTCTACCTCTTTCTCTCTCTCATCCTCCATACACCGCCTTTCTTCCTTCATACCATACCTTCTCCTTCCTTCCTCATACCCCACCTCTTTCTCTCTCAATCTCCTCCTCACACCCACCTACTTTCTCTTCCATCCATTTCCCATATTCTACTCTTTCTCTTCTTCCTGAATTTCCGAGCTATACTATACTTTCTCCTTCCCTTCCTGATATCTCGTACTCCTCCTTATACCTTACCTTCTACTCTTCTTCTTCTCTCCCTCGAGACTCCGACGCCTTCTCTCTCTCTCCATCCTCCCTATACTCCCACTTTCTTTCTCTCCTCCTCATATAATTCTACCTCTTTTCTCTCTCCTCCCTATACCCTACCTCTTTCTCTCATCCTCCTCATACGCTTACTCACTTTCTCTCTCCTCATACGCTATACCTTTCTCTCTCTGCTCACTTCTACCTTCTTCTCTCCTCCTCATACCTCATCCTCTTCTTTCTCTCTTCCTATAATTCTACCTCTTCTCTCCTTCCTCCTCATACCGACTTTCTCCTCCTCATACCCTCATCTCTTACCTTCTCTCTCCATCCTTCCTGATACCCTGACCTCTCTTTCTTCTCCTCTCTACACCTGACCCTTTTCTCTCTTTCTCTCTCATACTCCTATCTTTTCTTCTTCTCTCCTCTTATACCTCTAACTTTTCATTCTCTCCTATACTCCCACTGTTCCTTCTCTCCTCCTCATATGTCACTGTTCTTTTCTTCTCCATCTCTTCCCCATACTCTCACCTTTCTTCCCTTCCTTGAGGCTCCGCTATGTACTCTTCTCTCTCTCTCTCTATAGCCCACTTTTCCCTCCTTCATACTCCTACTCTTCTTCTCTTCCTCCTCTACACTCCCTCTTTTCTCTCTCCATCCTCCTCATACCCCCACCTCTTCTCTCTCCTTCTCATGTTCACTTTCTCCTACTCTTCCTTTATGCTTCCTGTCTCATATTCTACTCTCCATCTTCTTCTCCTTTATACCTCCTTTGCGCTCTCTCCTTCCTCTCAGACTCACTTCTTTTCTCTCTTCTTCCCTCATATCCATGCACTTTCTTTCTCCATCCTTCTCCCTTTGATCCCTGCCTTCTTTTCTTTCCATCTTCATACTTACTTTCTCTTCCTTATACTCCTAATTTCTTCTCTTCTTCTGATCCTTCCTTCATAACTTACCTCTCTTTCTTCTCTTCCTATAATCCTACCTTTCTCTCTCTCCTTCCTCATGTCATACCTACTTTCTCCATCCTCCTCGAGCACTTACCTTCTCTCTTCTTCTGATCCTCCTATTCTCTGCCTCTCTCTCTCTCCTCCTCATACCCTACCTCTTCTCTCTCTCCTCATCCTCCTACATACTCTTAACTCTCTTCCTATCCTCTGCTTTTCTTGTTTCTACATCTTTACTCTCTCTCCTCCTCTTACTTCTACCTCTCTCTCTCCCATCCTCTCGAGCCTACCTGACTTCTCTCCATCCTCCTTATACCCTACTTCTCTTTTCTCTCACCTCCCTTCCTCATACTTCTCTCTCTCTCTCTTCCTCCCCAGACCCTACCTCTTTCTCTCTCTCTCTCCTCATAATTAGACCTCTTCTCTCTCCATCCTTCCTCATATTCCTACCTCTTCTCTCTCCTCCCTCTCTTCCTTGAGCTCTTACTCTTCTCTCCTTCCTCCTCATACCCTACCTCTTCTCTCTTCCTTCATACTTACCTCCTCTCTCTTTGCCATCCTTCATACTTACCTCTCTCTCTCTCCTCCTCATACTCTACCTTCTTCTGCTCCTTCCTCCTCATACCTTTACTCCTCCTCACTCTCTTACCTCCTTACACATCCTGCCTCTTCCTCCATCTTTTCTTTCCTCTTCTCACTACCTCTCTTCTCTCTCCATCCTCCTCATACCTCTACCTTTTCTCTCTCCTCCTCATACTCCTACTCCTTCTCTCTCTCTCTCCCTCCTCATACTCCTACCTTTCTCTCTCCTCCTCATAATTTGCTTTCCTCTTCTCTCCTCCTCATATTCCTATCTTTTTCTTCTCTCCTATACTCTACCTTTCTCTCTCTCCTCATAATTCTACTCTCTTTCTCTCTCCCTCATATGCCCACTTTTCTTCTCTCCTCCTCATATCGACCTTTCTCTTCTCTCTCCTATATTCTACCTCTTCTTTCTCCTCCTCCATATTCTACCTTCCTTCTCTCTTCCCCCTCATACTCCCACTTTTCTCTCCTCCTTTACCTCGTATTCTTCTCTCTCTTCCCCATACCTTACCTTTCTTCTCTTCTCCTCATACCTTACCTCTTCTCTCCATCCTTCGCCTACCTTCTTCTTCCTCTCACTCACCCACTTTTCTTTCCATCCTCCTCATACTCTACCTCTTTCTCTCTTCTCTTCCATCCTCCTCATCTACCTTCTTTCTTCTCTTCCCTCCTTCCCTATATCCACTTTCTTCTCTCTCTCCTCATATCCCACCTCTTCTCTTCCTTCCTTCCTCATATCTTTACCTTCTTCTCTTCCCTTACTCCTCATCTTTCTCTTCTCTGTTCTTATACCCTTACCTTTCCTTCTCATCCCTCTGCATTTCACCTTCTTTCTCTCTCCATCCTCCTCGATACCCCACCTTCTTTCTCCATCTTCCCCTACGGTTGCACTCTTTCTTCTCCATCCTCCTTTATACCTACTTCTTCTTCCTTACTACCATACTTCTTTCTCTCTCCTCCTCATATACTTCTGCACTTTCTTCTTTCTTCCTTCCTTATACTGCAATTTCTCTCTTCTCCATCCTCTATACCTGATCTTTTCTTCTCTCTCCATCCTCATAATTCTACTCTCTTCTCTCTCTCCTCTCTCATACTCTTACCTCTTCTTCTCTCCATCCTCCCCTTATACCTATCACTCCTTTCTCTCTCCCCTCATATCTCTTCCTCTTCTTCTCTTCTCCTCACCTTTCTCTTCCTCCTATACCCTACTTTCTCTTCTCTCCATCCTTCCTTATACCTTACCTTTCTCTTCTTCTTCCTATATTCTAATTTCTTTCTTCCATCCTCCTCATACCCCACTCTTTCTTCTTCTCTATACCTCTGATCTCTTTCTCCTCCTCATACTTCTACCTTTCTTCTCTCCTCCTCTATATCCCTACCTCTTTCTCTCTCCTCCTCCTCATACCCACCTTTCTCTCCTCTCGACATTCTACCTCTCTCTCCATCCTCCTCATACCCTACCTCTCTCTCTCTCCTCCTCATACTCTCACCTCTTCTCTCTCTCCTCTCTTCATATCTTAATTCTTTCTCTTCTCTCCTCCTCATATCTCTACCTCTCTTCTCTCCTTCCTTATACTTCTATTCTCTTTCTTTCTCTCTTCTCTATACTCACTTTCTTCTCTCTCTTCCTCATACTCTATCTCTTCTTCCTCCTATACCTCATTCTTCTACTTCTCTCCGTCCTCATACCTTCTTCTCTTCTCTCTCTATACATCTCACTTCTTTCTCTCATCCTCCTCATACCTTACTTCCTCTTCTCCTCATTTACATCCTACCTTCTTCTCTCTCTCCCTCCCCATTACTCTACCTGTTCTTTCTCTTCTCATCCTCCTCATACCCTACCTCTTTCTCTCTCTCTTCCTCATACCCTACTCTTCTCTTCTCTTCCATCCTCCTCTATACCTTACCTTTCTCTTCTCTCATCTCTACTCTTCTCCTCCTCACTTACCTTCTTTCTCTCTTTTCCATCCTTCCTATATCTCTTACTTTCTCTTCCTTCCTTCATACCTTACCTTTCTCTCTTCTCCTCATACAGGCCTACCTCTTCTCTCTTTCTCCTCCCTTATATCTTTACCTCTTCTTCTCTCCTTCCTCACTCTACCTTTCTCTCTCTTCTCGATACCCTACCTTCTTCTCTCTTCTTCCATCCTCTCATACTCTACCTCTCTCTCTCTCATCCTCCTCATACCCTACCTCTTCTCTTCTCCATCCTCCCTTACACTGTCTCCTCTCTCTTCTCTCTCTCTCCATCCTCCTTATACCCTACCTCTTCTCTCCTCTCTCCCTCATATCTCTACCTTCTTCTCTCTCTCCTCCTCATACATCTTACCTTCTCCTCTCATACCCTCCACATCTTACTCTCTCTCTCTCCATCCTCCCCTATACCCTACTTTCTCTCTCTCCTCCTCATACCCTACCTCTCTCTCTCCTCCTCATACCTGCTACTTCTTCTCTCTCCATCCTCCCCATACCCTACCTTCTTCTCTCTCATCCTCCCTTACGATTTACCGCTTCTCTCCTTTCCTCGTGCTCTGCCTTTCCCTTCTCTCGCGTCATACCTTGCTCTTCTCTCCATTCTCCTCCATACTCCTATCTTTCTTCTCTCTTCGTCCCTTGCCCTTCATACTCTCTCACCTCACTTCTCTTCTTCTCTCTCTCTATATCCTTGACCCTTTCTCTCTTCTTCTCAGTACTCATGCTTCTTCTCATCTCTATCTTTCTTCAGTCCCTTCTCTCATATTTCACTTTACTTTCTCTTCCATCCTCCTCATACCCTACCTCTTCTCTCTCCTCCTCATACCCTACCTCTTCTCTCTCTCTCCTCATATGTTCTTATCTCTCTCTCTCTCCTCCTCATACTCTACCTCTTCTTCTCTCCTCCTCGCTCATACCCCACTCTCTCTTTCTCTCTCCTCCTCATACTCTACCTTTCTTTCTTCTCTCTTCCTCATACCCTACCTCTTCTTTCCTCCTCCTCTACCCTACTCTCTTCTCTCTCTTCCTCCCTCATACCCTACCTCTTTCTCTCTCTATCCTCCTTATACCTTACTCTCTTCTCTCTCCATCCTCCTCATACCCCTACCTCTTCTCTCTCTCCTCCTCATACCCTACCTCTTCTCTCTCCATCCTCATAATTCTACCTCTTCTCTCTCCTCTCTCCTCCTCTCTCTACCTCTTCTCTACCTCTTCCTCTCCTCATACCCTACCTCTTCTCTCTCTCCTCCTCATACCCTACCTCTTCTCTCTCTCCTCCTCATACCCTACCTCTTCTCTCTCTCCTTCCTTTCCTCTACACCCTACCTCTTCTCTCTCTCCTCCTCATACCCTACCTCTTCTCTCTCCTCCTCCTCATACCCTACCTCTTCTCTCTCACTCCCATACTTCTTCTCTCTCATCCTCCTCATACCCTACCTCTTCTCTCTCTCCTCCTCATACCCTACCTCTTCTCTCTCTCCATCCTCCTCATACCCTACCTCTTCTCTCTCTTCCCTTTCATACCCTACCTCCTTCTCTCTCCCTCATCATGCCCTACCTCTTCTCTCTCTCCTCCTCCTCATACCCTACCTCTTCTCTCTCCTCCTCATACCCTACCTCTTCTCTCTCTCTCTCCTCCTCATACCCTACCTCTTCTCTCTCTCCATCCTCCTCATACCCTACCTCTTCTCTCTCTCCTCCTCATACCCTAACTCTTCTCTCTCTCCTCCTCATACCCTACCTCTTCTCTCTCTCCATCCTCCTCATACTCTACCTCTTCTCTCTCTCCATCCTCCTCATACCCTACCTCTTCTCTCTCTCTTCCTCCTCATACCTCTACCTCTTCTCTCTCCTCTCCTCATCTTCTCTCTCTCCTCCTCATACCCTACCTCTTCTCTCTCTCTCTCCTCCTCATACCCTACCTCTTCTCTCTCCTCCTCATACCCTACCTCTTCTCTCTCTCCTCCTCACCTTCTACCTCTTCTCTCTCTCTCCTCCCTACCCTACCTCTTCTCTCTCTCCATCCTCCTCTCATACCCTACCTCTTCTCTCTCTCTCCTCCCTCATACCCCTAACTCTTCTCTCTCTCCATCCTCCTCATACCCCTACCTCTTCTCTCTCTCTCCTCCTCATACCTAACTCTTCTCTCTCTCCTCCTCCTCATACCCTAACTCTTCTCTCTCTCCTCCTCATACTCTACCTCTTCTCTCTCCATCCTCCTCACACCCTACCTCTTCTCTCTCCATCCTCCTCATACCCCTACCTCTTCTCTCTCTCTCCTCCTCATACCCTACCTCTTCTCTCTCTCCATCCTCCTCATACCCTACCTCTTCTCTCTCTCCATCCTCCTCATACCCCTACCTCTTCTCTCTCTCCTCCTCCTCATACCCTACCTCTTCTCTCTCTCTCTACCTCTTCTCTCTCTCTCCTCCCCTTACCTCTTTCTCTCTCCATCCTCCTCATCTACCTCTTCTCTCTCTCTCCTCCTCATACCCTACCTCTTCTCTCTCCTCCTCCTCATTCCCTACCTCTTCCTCTCTCTCTCTCTCATACCTCCCTTCTCTCTCATACCCTACCTCTTCTCTCTCTCCATCCTCCTCATACCCTACCTCTTCTCTCTCTCTCCCATACCCTCACCTCTTCTCTCTCTCCTCTTCTCTACCTCTTCTCTCTCTCCATCCTCCTCATACCCCTACCTCTCTCTCTCTCTCTCCTCCTCATACCTACCTCTTCTCTCTCTCTCCATCCTCCTCATACCCTACCTCTTCTCTCTCTCTCCTCCTCATACCCTACCTCTTCTCTCTCTCATCCTCCTCATACCCCTACCTCTTCTCTCTCTCCTCCTCATACCCTACCTCTTCTCTCTCTCCTCTCCTCATACCCTACCTCTTCTCTCTCTCTCCTCCTCATACCCTACCTCTTCTCTCTCTCCTCCTCATACCCTACCTCTTCTCTCTCTCCTCCTCCTCTCCACCTCTCTCTCTCTCCCTCCTCCTCATACCCTACCTCTTCTCTCTCTCTCCCTCATACCCTACCTCTTCTCTCTCTCCATCCTCCTCATACCCTCTTCTCTCCTCTCTCTCATCCTCATACCCTACCTCTTCTCTCTCTCTCTTCCTCATACCCTACCTCTTCTCTCTCTCCTCCTCCTCATACCCTACCTCTTCTCTCTCTCTCCTCCTCATCTACCTCTTCTCTCTCTCCATCCTCTCATACCTACACCTCTTCTCTCTCTCCTCCTCCTCATACCCTACCTCTTCTCTCTCTCCTCCTCCTCATACCCTACCTCTTCTCTCTCTCTCTTCCTCATACTCCTACCTCTTCTCTCTCTCCTCCCTACCTCTTCTCTCTCTCCATCTCCTCCTCATACTCTACCTCTTCTCTCTCTCCATCTCTCCTCATACCTACCTCTTCTCTCTCTCATCCTCCTCATACCCTACCTCTTCTCTCTCTCATCCTCCTCATACCCTACCTCTTTCTCTCTCTCCTCCTCATACCCTACCTCTTCTCTCTCTCCATCCTCCTCATACCCTACCTCTTCTCTCTCTCCTCCTCATACCCTACCTCTTCTTCTCTCTCCTCCTCCTCATACCCTACCTCTTCTCTCTCTCCATCCTCCTCATACCCTACCTCTTCTCTCTCTCCATCCTCCTCATACCCTACCTCTTCTCTCTCTCTCCTCCTCATACCCTACCTCTTCTCTCTCTCCATCCTCCTCATACCCTACCTCTTCTCTCTCTCCATCCTCCTCATACCCTACCTCTTCTCTCTCTCTCCTCCTCATACCCTACCTCTTCTCTCTCTCCTCCTCATACCCTACCTCTTCTCTCTCTCTCCTCCTCCTCTTCTCTCTCCTACCCTTCTCCTCTCTCTCCTCTCCCACCTCTTCCTCCTCTTCCTCCTCATACCCTACCTCTTCTCTCTCTCCTCCTCATACCCTACCTCTTCTCTCTCTCCTCCTCATACCCTACCTCTTCTCTCTCTCCATCCTCCTCATACCCTACCTCTTCTCTCTCTCCTCCTCATACCCTACCTCTTCTCTCTCTCCTCCTCATACCCTACCTCTTCTCTCTCTCTCCTCCTCATACCCTACCTCTTCTCTCTCTCTCTCTCTCTCCTCATACCCTACCTCTTCTCTCTCTCTCCTCCTCATACCCTACCTCTTCTCTCTCTCTCCTCCTCATACCCTACCTCTTCTCTCTCTCTCATCCTCCTCATACCTACCTCTTCTCTCTCTCTCCCTCCTCATACCCTACCTCTTCTCTCTCTCTCTCCTCTCCTCATCCTCCTCTACCTCTTCTCTCTCTCTCTCCTCCTCATACCCTACCTCTTCTCTCTCTCCTCCTCATACCCTACCTCTTCTCTCTCTCCTCCTCATACCCTACCTCTTCTCTCTCTCCATCCTCCTCATACCCTACCTCTTCTCTCTCTCTCCTCCTCATACCCTACCTCTCTCTCTCTCCATCCTCCTCATACCCTACCTCTTCTCTCTCTCCATCCTCCTCATACCCTCTCTCCTCTCTCTCTCCTCCTCATACCTCTACTCTTCTCTCTCTCTCCTCTCTCCATCCTCCTCATACCCTACTCTCTTCTCTCCTCTACCCTACCTCTTCTCTCTCTCCATCCTCCTCATACCCTACCTCTTCTCTCTCACCCTCCTCCTCATACCCTACCTCTTCTCTCTCCATCCTCCTCATACCCTACCTCTTCTCTCTCTCCATCCTCCTCATACCCTACCTCTTCTCTCTCTCTCTCCTCTCCTCCTCATACTACCTCTTCTCTCTACCTCTTCTCTCTCTCTCTCCTCCTACCCTACCTCTTCTCTCTCCATCCTCCTCATACCCTCCTCTTCTCTCTCTCCTCCTCATACCCTACCTCTTCTCTCTCCTCCTCATACCCTACCTCTTCCTCTCTACCTCTCTCCATCCTCCTCATACCCTACCTCTTCTCTCTCTCCTCCTCCTCATACCCTACCTCTTCTCTCTCTCTCCTCCTCATACCCTACCTCTTCTCTCTCTCTCCATCCTCCTCCTCATACCCTACCTCTTCTCTCTCTCATCCTCCTCATACTCTACCTCTTCTCTCTCTCCATCCTCCTCATACCCTACCTCTTCTCTCTCTCTCTCCTCATACCCTACCTCTCTCTCTCTCTCTCTCCTCATACTCTACCTCTTCTCTCTCTCATCCTCCTCATACCCTACCTCTTCTCTCTCTCTCCTCCTCATACCCTACCTCTTCTCTCTCTCCTCCTCTTCTCTCTCTCTCTCTCTCTCTCTCTCTCCTCCTCATACTCTTCTCTTCTCTCTCTCCTCTCATACCCTACCTCTTCTCTCTCTCTCTCCTCATACCCTACCTCTTTCTCTCTCTCCTACCTCCTCTCTCTACCCTACCTCTTCTCTCTCTCCATCCTCCTCATACCCTACCTCTTCTCTCTCTCCATCCTCCTCATACCCCTACCTCTTCTCTCTCTCTCATCTCCTCCTCATACCCTACCTCTCTCTCTCTCTCCATCCTCTCATACCCTACCTCTTCTCTCTCTCCATCCCCTCCTCATACCCTACCTCTTCTCTCTCTCTCCTCATACCCTACCTCTTCTCTCTCTCTCCTCCTCATCCTACCTCTTCTCTCTCTCCTCCCATACCCTACCTCTTCTCTCTCTCTCCTCCTCATACCCTACCTCTTCTCTCTCTCTCCTCCTCATACTCTACCTCTTCTCTCTCTCTCCTCCTCATACCCTACCTCTTCTCTCTCTCCTCCTCATACTCCTCCTCTCTCTCTCTCCTCCTTACCCTCTCTTCTCTCTCCTCCATCCTCTCTACTTCTACCTACCTCTTCTCTCTCTCCATCCTCCTCATACCCTACCTCTTCTCTCTCTCCTCCTCCTCATACCCTACCTCTTCTCTCTCTCTCCTCCTCATACCCTACCTCTTCTCTCTCTCCATCCTCCTCATACCCTACCTCTTCTCTCTCTCTCCTCCTCATACCCTACCTCTTCTCTCTCTCCATCCTCCTCATACCCTACCTCTTCTCTCTCTCTCTCCTCCTCATACCCTACCTCTTCTCTCTCTCCTCCTCATACCCTACCTCTTTCTCTCTCTACTCCTCATACCTCTCTCTCTCTCTCCTCCTCCTCCTCTACCTCTTCTCTCTCTCTCTTCCTCATACCCTACCTCTTCTCTCTCTCCTCCTCATACCCTACCTCTTCTCTCTCTCTCCTCCTCATACTCTACCTCTTCTCTCTCTCTCTCCTCCTCATACCCTACCTCTTCTCTCTCTACATCCTCCTCATACCCTACCCCTTCTCTCTCTCCTCCTCATACCCTACCTCTTCTCTCCTCCTCTCCTATCCTCCTCATACCCTACCTCCTCTCTCTCTCTCCTCTACCCACCTCTTCTCTCTCTCTCCTCCTCATACCCTACCTCTTCTCTCTCTCCATCCTCCTCATACCCTACCTCTTCTCTCTCTCCTTCCTCCTCATACCCTACCTCTTCTCTCTCTCCATCCTCCTCATACCCTACCTCTTCTCTCTCTCTCCTCCTCATACCCTACCTCTCTCTCTCTCCTCCTCCTCATACCCTACCTCTTCTCTCTCTCCATCCTCCTCATACCCTACCTCTTCTCTCTCTCCTCCTCATACCCTACCTCTCTCTCTCTCTCCTCCTCATACCCTACCTCTTCTCTCTCTCCATCCTCCTCATACCCTACCTCTTCTCTCTCTCTTCCTCATACCCTACCTCTTCTCTCTCTCTCCTCCTCATACCCTACCTCTTCTCTCTCTCCATCCTCCTCATACCCTACCTCTTCTCTCTCCATCCTCCTCATACCCTACCTCTTCTCTCTCTCCATCTTCCTCATACCCTACCTCTTCTCTCTCTCCATCCTCCTCATACCCTACCTCTTCTCTCTCTCTCCTCCTCATACCCTACCTCTTCTCTCTCTCCATCCTCCTCATACCCTACCTCTTCTCCTCCTCATACTCTACCTCTTTCTCTCTCCTCCTCCTCATACCTCTTCTCTCTCTCCTCCTCTACCCTACCTCTTCTCTCTCCCCCTCATACCCTACCTCTTCTCTCTCTCTCCTCCTCATACCCTACCTCTTCTCTCTCTCCATCCTCCTCATACCCTACCTCTTCTCTCTCTCCTCCTCATACCCTACCTCTTCTCTCTCTCCATCCTCCTCATACCCTACCTCTTCTCTCTCTCTCCTCCTCATACTCTACCTCTTCTCTCTCTCCATCCTCCTCATACCCTACCTCTTCTCTCTCTCTCCTCCTCATACCCTACCTCTTCTCTCTCTCCATCCTCCTCATACCCTACCTCTTCTCTCTCTCTCCTCCTCCTCATACCCTACCTCTTCTCTCTCTCTCCTCCTCATACCCTACCTCTTCTCTCTCCATCCTCCTCATACCCTACCTCTTCTCTCTCTCTCCTCCTCATACCCTACCTCTTCTCTCTCTCTCCTCCTCATACTCTACCTCTTCTCTCTCTCCTCCTCATACCCTACCTCTTCTCCTCTTCCTCCTCTCTCTCTCTCTCTCCTCCTCATACCCTACCTCTTTCTCTCTCTCCTCCTCATACCCTACCTCTTCTCTCTCTCCTCCTCCTCATACCCTACCTCTTCTCTCTCTCTCTCCTCCTCATACCCTACCTCTTCTCTCTCTCATCTCCTCATACCCTACCTCTTCTCTCTCTCTCCTCCTCATACCCTACCTCTTCTCTCTCTCTCCTCCTCATACTCCTACCTCTCTCTCTCTCTCTCCTCCTCATACCCTACCTCTTCTCTCTCTCATCCTCCTCATACCCTACCTCTTCTCTCTCTCCTCCTCTCCTACCTCTTCTCTCTCTCCTCCTCATACCCTACCTCTTCTCTCTCTCCTCCTCCTCATACCCTACCTCTTCTCTCTCTCTCTCTCCTCATACCCTACCTCTTCTCTCTCTCTCCTCCTCATACTCTACCTCTTCTCTCTCCTCCTCCTCATACCCTACCTCTTCTCTCTCTCCATCCTCCTCATACCCTACCTCTTCTCTCTCTCTCCTCCTCATACCCTACCTCTTCTCTCTCTCTCCTCCTCATACCCTACCTCTTTCTCTCTCTCCTCCTCTACCCTACCTCTTCTCTCTCCATCCTCCTCATACCCTACCTCTTCTCCTCATACCCTCTCTCTCTCTCCCTCCTCATACCCTACCTCTTCTCTCTCTCCATCCTCCTCATACCCTACCTCTTCTCTCTCTCCTCCTCATACCCTACCTCTTCTCTCTCTCTCCTCCTCATACCCTACCTCTTCTCTCTCTCTCCTCCTCATACCCTACCTCTTCTCTCTCTCTCCTCCTCATACCCTACCTCTTCTCTCTCTCCTCCTCATACCCTACCTCTTCTCTCTCTCCATCCTCCTCCTCATACCCTACCTCTTTCTCTCTCTCCATCTCCTCATACCCTACCTCTTCTCTCTCTCTTCCTCCTCCTCATCCCTACCTCTTCTCTCTCTCCTCCTCATACCCTACCTCTTCTCTCTCTCTCCTCCTCATACTCTACCTCTTCTCTCTCTCTCTCCTCCTCATACCCTACCTCTTCTCTCTCTCTCCTCCTCATACCCTACCTCTTCTCTCTCTCTCCTCCTCATACCCTACCTCTTCTCTCTCTCTCCTCTCCTCTACCTCTTCTCTCTCTTCTCCTCATACCCTACCTCTCTCTCTCTCACTCTACCTCTTCCTCTTCCTCTCTCTTCTCTCTCCTCCTCATACCCTACCTCTTCTCTCTCTCTCTCTTCCTCATACCCTACCTCTTCTCTCTCTCATCCTCCTCATACCCTACCTCTTCTCTCTCTCTCTCCTCATACCCTACCTCTTCTCTCTCTCTCTCCTCCTCATACCCTACCTCTTCTCTCTCTCCATCCTCCTCACCCTACCCTCTCCTCCTCTCTTCTCTTCTCTCCTCTCCTCCTCATACCCTACCTCTTCTCTCTCTCTCCTCCTCATACCCTACCTCTTCTCTCTCTCTCCTCCTCATACCCTACCTCTTCTCTCTCTCTCTCCTCCTCTCTCTACTCTCTCTCTCTCCTCTACCCTACCTCTTCTCTCTCATCCTCATACCCTACCTCTTCTCTCTCTCCTCCTCCTCATACCCTACCTCTTCTCTCTCTCCATCCTCCTCATACCCTACCTCTTCTCTCTCTCCTCATACTTCCTCTTCTCTCCTACCTCTTACCTCTCTCTCTCTCCTCCTCATACCCTACCTCTTCTCTCTCTCTCCTCCTCATACCCTACCTCTTCTCTCTCTCTCCTCCTCATACTCTACCTCTTCTCTCTCTCTCATCCTCCTCATACCCTACCTCTTCTCTCTCCTCATACCCTCTCCTCCTCATACCCTACCTCTTCTCTCTCTCTCCTCCTCATACCCTACCTCTTCTCTCTCTCTCCTCCTCATACCCTACCTCTTCTCTCTCTCCATCCTCCTCATACCCTACCTCTTCTCTCTCTCTCCATCCTCCTCATACCCTACTCTTCTCTCTCTCTCATCTTCTCTCCTCTACCCTACCTCTTCTCTCTCTCTCTCCCTCTCATACCCTCTCTCATATCCTCCTACCTCTTCTCTCTCTCTCCTCCTCATACCCTACCTCTTCTCTCTCTCCATCCTCCTCATACCCTACCTCTTCTCTCTCTCTCCTCCTCATACCCTACCTCTTCTCTCTCTCTCCTCCTCATACCCTACCTCTTCTCTCTCTCTCCTCCTCATACCCTACCTCTTCTCTCTCTCTCCTCCTCATACCCTACCTCTTCTCTCTCTCTCTCCTCCTCCTCATACCCTACCTCTTCTCTCTCTCTCCTCCTCATACCCTACCCTCTTCTCTCTCTCCTCCTCATACCCTACCTCTTCTCTCTCTCTCCTCCTCATACCCTACCTCTTCTCTCTCTCCATCCTCCTCATACCTACCTCTTCTCTCTCTCCTCCTCCTCCTTCTTCTCTACCCTACCCTCTTCTCTCTCTCCTCCTCATACCCTACCTCTTCTCTCTCTCTCCTCCTCATACCCTACCTCTTCTCTCTCTCTCCTCCTCATACTCTACCTCTTCTCTCTCTCTCCTCCTCATACCCTACCTCTTCTCTCTCTCCTCCTCATACCCTACCTCTTCTCTCTCTCTCCTCCTCATACCCTACCTCTTCTCTCTCTCTCCTCCTCATACCCTACCTCTTCTCTCTCTCCATCCTCCTCATACCCTACCTCTTCTCTCTCTCTCCTCCTCATACCCTACCTCTTCTCTCTCTCTCTCTCCTCCTCCTCATACCCTACCTCTTCTCTCTCTCCTCCTCATACCCTACCTCTTCTCTCTCCTCTCCTCCTCATACCCTACCTCTTCTTCTCTCTCTCCTCCTCATACCCCTACCTCTTCTCTCTCTCCTCCTCCTCATACCCTACCTCTCTCTCTCTCTCTCCTCATACCCTACCTCTTTCTCTCTCTCCCATACCCTACCTCTTCTCTCTCTCTCCCTCCTCCTCATACCCTACCTCTTCTCTCTCTCTCCTCTACCCTACTCCTCCTCATACCCTACCTCTTCTCTCTCTCTCCTCCTCATACCCTACCTCTTTCTCTCTCTCTCCTCCTCATACCCTACCTCTTCTCTCTCTCTCCTCCTCATACCCTACCTCTTCTCTCTCTCCTCCTCATACCCTACCTCTTCTCTCTCTCTCCTCCTCATACCCTACCTCTTCTCTCTCTCCTCCTCATACCCTACCTCTTCTCTCTCTCTCTCCTCCTCATACCCTACCTCTTCTCTCTCTCCTCCTCATACTCTACCTCTTCTCTCTCTCTCTTCCTCATACCCTACCTCTTCTCTCTCTCCTCCTCATACCCTACCTCTTCTCTCTCTCTCCTCCTCATACTCTACCTCTTCTCTCTCTCTCTCCTCCTCATACCCTACCTCTTCTCTCTCTCCATCCTCCTCATACCCTACCTCTTCTCTCTCTCTCCTCCTCATACCCTACCTCTTCTCTCTCTCCATCCTCCTCATACCCTACCTCTTCTCTCTCTCTCTTCCTCATACCCTACCTCTTCTCTCTCTCTCCTCCTCATACCCTACCTCTTCTCTCTCTACATCCTCCTCATACTCTACCTCTTCTCTCTCCTCCTCATACCCTACCTCTTCTCTCTCTCTCCTCCTCATACCCTACCTCTCTCTCTCTCCTCCTCATACCTACCTCTTCTCTCTCTCTCCTCCTACCCTACCTCTTCTCTCTCTCCTCCTCCATACCCTACCTCTTCTCTCTCTCTCCTCCTCATACCCTACCTCTACCTCTTCTCTCTCTACCCTCCTCCTCTTATCCCTCTACCTCTTCTCTCTCTCCTCCTCCTCATACCCTACCTCTTCTTCTCTCTCCTCCTCATACCCTACCTCATCTCTCTATCCTCCTCATACCCTACCTCTTCTCTCTCTCATCCTCCTCATACCCTACCTCTTTCTCTCTCTCCTCCTCATACCCTACCTCTTCTCTCTCTCCATCCTCCTCATACCCTACCTCTCTCTCTCTCTCCTCCTATATACCCTACCTCTTCTCCTCTCCTCCTACTCTACCTCTTCTCTCTCTCCTCCTCATACCCTACCCTACCTCTTCTCTCTCTCCTCCTCTCCTCCTCTTCTCTCTCTCTCCTCCTCTACCCTACCTCTTCTCTCTCTCCTCCTCATACCCTACCTCTTCTCTCTCTCTCTCCTCCTCATACCCTACCTCTTCTCTCTCTCCTCCTCATACCCTACCTCTTCTCTCTCTCCATCCTCCTCATACCCTACCTCTTCTCTCTCTCCTCCTCATACCCTACCTCTTCTCTCTCTCTCCTCCTCATACCCTACCTCTTCTCTCTCTCCTCCTCATACTCTACCTCTTCTCTCTCTCTCCTCCTCATACCCTACCTCTTCTCTCTCTCTCCTCCTCATACTCTACCTCTTCTCTCTCTCTCTCCTCATACCCTACCTCTTCTCTCTCTCCTCCTCATACCCTACCTCTTCTCTCTCTCCTCCTCATACCCTACCTCTTCTCTCTCTCCTCCTCTTCTCTTCTCTCTCTCTCCTCCTCATACCCTACCTCTCTCTCTCTCCTCCTCATACCCTACCTCTTCTCTCTCTCCTTCTCATACTCTACCTCTTCTCTCTCTCTCCTCCTCATACCCTACCTCTTCTCTCTCTCCTCCTCCTCTACCCTTCCTCTCTCTCTCCCTCCTCATACCCTACCTCTTCTCTCTCTCTCCTCCTCATACCCTACCTCTTCTCTCTCTCCTCCTCATACCCTACCTCTTCTTCTCTCTCTCCCTCCTCTACCTCTTCTCTCTCTCTCCTCATACCTCTCTCTCTCTCTCTCTCCTCCTCATACCCTACCTCTTCTCTCTCTCCTCCTCATACCCTACCTCTTTCTCTCTCTCTCCTCCTCTACCTCCTCTCTTCTCCTCCTCCTCCCATACCTCTACCTCTTCTCTCTCTACCTCTTCCTCATACCTACCTCTTCTCTCTCTCTCTCCTCTACCCTCTCTTCTCTCTCTCTCCTCCTCATACTCTACCTCTTCTCTCTCTCTCTCCTCCTCATACCCTACCTCTTCTCTCTCTACATCCTCCTCATACCCTACCTCTTCTCTCTCTCCTCCTCATACCCTACCTCTTCTCTCTCTCCATCCTCCTCATACCCTACCTCTTCTCTCTCTCCATCTTCCTCATACCCTACCTCCTCTCTCTCTCTTCCTCATACCCTACCTCTTCTCTCTCTCCATCCTCCTCATACCCTACCTCTTCTCTCTCTCTCTTCCTCATACCCTACCTCTTCTCTTTCTCTTCCTCATACCCTACCTCTTCTCTCTCTCTCTCCTCCTCATACCCTACCTCTTCTCTCTCTCTCCTCCTCATACCCTACCTCTTCTCTCTCTCTCCTCCTCATACCCTACCTCTTCTCTCTCTCTCCTCCTCATACCCTACCTCTTCTCTCTCTCCTCCTCATACCCTAACTCTTCTCTCTCTCTCTCCTCCTCATACCCTAACTCTTCTCTCTCTCTCCTCCTCATACCCTAACTCTTCTCTCTCTCTCCTCCTCATACCCTAACTCTTCTATCTCTCTCCTCCCCATACCCTACCTATTTTCTCTCCTGTGTGTACATTACATGCTCTGTTGCCTATTAACAAAATAATTATCCCCACCTCTCGTTCCCTCTCTTCCGAGAGGGCCTTGAGACCAAATGAGAATGATTCACATACAGGACAGGGGACAAGTAAATGGACATAATTGAATATAATTATTATTGCACTGAATAATGTTTGGTAAAGGACAACTGACCAGGCAAGTGCATTTTCAAGTTCCATATTTAAAACAAACAAACAAAAAGAAACAAACAGCTATTTTAATCAAAAATATATATATATAATATATAATAATAATATATATTAGCACAATGTTGCTTGAACTGATCAGCTCAGCCTCAGATTCCTTCCAGACTTTCACAGGCTTCTCTCTCTCTCTCTCTCTCTCTCTGGGCTGTTTCATATCTGCGTGGGTGTTGGCAATCTCCTGCCTTGGTCATGGGGATCTCTTATGATAGTCAAGAGAAAGAAGCCATTGTTTATTTGCTTTTTAGCTAGGTTTTGTTCAATTATTTTTATTTTCTCGCCCCCCCCACCCTCTCCCGTCCCTCTCCCACCCCCCTTATCCAGTGTTCATTGTCTGCTTGTGTTCTGTTTACAGGAACTCACTTGTAAGCCTGTTTTATATTCACATTTAAGTCAAAAGGGATTTGAGTTAAAGGAGTTTTAGGCAGCAGGACTGAGAAGAACGTCTCTCTCTGTGTGCAAATAACAGCTCCTTTAGTCATTATTCATGATCACCGAAGGCGTTTTCATTCTGAAATGTGGAAAAAGCAAGAACGCAAAAGAAGAGGTAGGGTAGGATTTATTAGACCAGGAGAGAGTGGTTTAGTAGACCAGGAGAGAGGGGTTTATTAGACCAGGAGAGAGTGGTTTAGTAGACCAGGAGAGAGAGGGGTTTATTAGACCAGGAGAGAGGGGTTTAGTAGACCAGGAGAGGGGTTTTAGACCAGGAGAGAGGGTTTAGTAGACCAGGAGAGAGGGGTTTATTAGACCAGGAGAGAGGGGTTTTTAGACCAGGAGAGAGGGTTTATTAGACCAGGGAGAGGGGTTTATTAGACCAGGAGAGAGGGTTTTAGACCAGGAGAGAGGGGTTTAGTAGACCAGGAGAGAGGGGTTTATTAGACCAGGAGAGAGGGTTTAGTAGACCAGGAGAGGGGTTAGTAGACCAGGAGAGAGGGGTTTAGTAGACCAGGAGAGAGGGGTTTAGTAGACCAGGAGAGAGGGTTTAGTAGACCAGGGAGAGGGGTTTAGTAGACCAGGAGAGAGGGGTTTGTAGACCAGGAGAGAGGGGTTTTTAGACCAGGAGAGAGGGGTTTGGTAGACCAGGAGAGAGGGGTTTATTAGACCAGGAGAGAGGGTTTTAGACCAGGAGAGGGGTTTGAACCAGGAGAGAGGGGTTTATTAGACCAGGAGAGAGGGGTTTGTAGACCAGGAGAGAGGGGTTTGTAGACCAGGAGAGAGGGTTTTAGGGGTTTAGACCAGGAGAGAGGGGTTTAGTAGACCAGGAGAGAGGGGTTTATTAGACCGGGAGAGAGGGGTTTATTAGACCAGGAGAGAGGGGTTTATTAGACCAGGAGAGAGGGGTTTATTAGACCAGGAGAGAGGGGTTTAGTAGACCAGGGAGAGAGTGGTTTAGGGGTAGACCAGGAGAGAGGGGTTTAGTAGACCAGGAGAGAGGGGTTTATTAGACCAGGAGAGAGTGGTTTAGTAGACCAGGAGAGAGGGGTTTATTAGACCAGGAGAGAGGGGTTTAGTAGACCAGGAGAGAGGGGTTTAGTAGACCAGGAGAGAGGGGTTTAGTAGACCAGAGAGAGGGGTTTATTAGACCAGGAGAGAGGGGTGGTTTAGTAGACCAGGAGAGGGGTTTAGTAGACCAGGAGAGAGGGGTTTATTAGACCAGGAGAGAGTGGTTTAGTAGACCAGGGAGAGGGGTTTATTAGACCAGGAGAGAGGGTTTAGTAGACCAGGAGAGAGGGGTTTATTAGACCAGAGAGGGGTTTAGTAGACCAGGAGAGAGGGGTTTAGTAGACCAGGAGAGAGGGGTTTAGTAGACCAGGAGAGAGGGGTTTTTAGACCAGGAGAGAGGGGTTTAGTAGACCAGGAGAGAGGGGTTTAGTAGACC
Organism: Oncorhynchus nerka; assembly: GCF_034236695.1. Classification (NCBI taxonomy): domain Eukaryota; kingdom Metazoa; phylum Chordata; class Actinopteri; order Salmoniformes; family Salmonidae; genus Oncorhynchus; species Oncorhynchus nerka. The sequence continues at coordinate 67,486 of NW_027039729.1, read as the reverse complement.
AGGAGAGAGGGGTTTATTAGACCAGGAGAGAGGGGTTTAGTAGACCAGGGAGAGGGGTTTAGTAGACCAGGAGAGAGGGGTTTATTAGACCAGGAGAGAGGGGTTTAGTAGACCGGGAGAGAGGGGTTTATTAGACTGGGAGAGGGGTTTATTAGACCAGGAGAGAGGGGTTTATTAGACCAGGAGAGAGGGGTTTATTAGACCGGGAGAGAGGGGTTTATTAGACCAGGAGAGAGGGGTTTATTAGACCAGGAGAGAGGGGTTTATTAGACCAGGGAGAGGGGTTTAGTAGACCAGGAGAGAGGGTTTAGTAGACCAGGAGAGAGGGGTTTTTAGTAGACCAGGAGAGAGGGGTTTATTAGACCAGGAGAGAGTGGTTTAGTAGACCAGGAGAGAGGGGTTTATTAGACCAGGAGAGGGGTTTAGTAGACCAGGGAGAGGGGTTTAGTAGACCAGGAGAGAGGGGTTTAGTAGACCAAGAGAGAGGGGGTTTATTAGACCAGGAGAGAGGGGTTTAGTAGACCAGGAGAGATGGGTTTAGTAGACCAGGAGAGAGGGGTTTAGTAGACCAGGAGAGAGGGGTTTATTAGACCAGGAGAGAGGGGTTTAGTAGACCAGGAGAGAGGGGTTTAGTAGACCAGGAGAGAGGGGTTTAGTAGACCAGGAGAGAGGGGTTTATTAGACCAGGAGAGAGGGGTTTAGTAGACCAGGAGAGAGGGGTTTAGTAGACCAGGAGAGAGGGGTTTATTAGACCAGGAGAGAGGGGTTTAGTAGACCGGGAGAGAGGGGTTTATTAGACCGGGAGAGAGGGGTTTATTAGACCAGGAGAGAGGGGTTTATTAGACCAGGAGAGAGGGGTTTATTAGACCGGGAGAGAGGGGTTTATTAGACCAGGAGAGAGGGGTTTATTAGACCAGGAGAGAGGGGTTTATTAGACCAGGAGAGAGGGGTTTATTAGACCAGGAGAGAGGTGTTTAATAGACCAGGAGAGAGGGGTTTATTAGAGAGTGGGGTTTAGTAGACCAGGAGAGAGGGGTTTATTAGACCAGGAGAGAGGGGTTTATTAGACCAGGAGAGAGGGGTTTATTAGACCAGGAGAGAGGGGTTTATTAGACCAGGAGAGAGGGGTTTATTAGACCAGGAGAGACGGGTTTAGTAGACCAGGAGAGACGGGTTTAGTAGACCAGGAGAGAGGGGTTTAGTAGACCAGGAGAGAGGGTTTTAGTAGACAAGGAGAGAGGGGTTTAGTAGACCAGGAGAGAGGGGTTTATTAGACCAGGAGAGAGGGGTTTAGTAGACAAGGAGAGAGGGGTTTAGTAGACCAGGAGAGAGGGGTTTAGTAGACCAGGAGAGAGGGGTTTATTAGACCAGGAGAGAGGGGTTTATTAGACCAGGAGAGAGGGGTTTAGTAGACCATGAGAGTGGGGTTTAGTAGACCAGGGGAGAGGGGTTTATTAGACCAGGAGAGAGGGGTTTAGTAGACCAGGAGAGAGGGGTTTAGTAGACCAGGAGAGAGGGGTTTAGTAGACCAGGAGAGAGTGGTTTATTAGACCAGGAGAGAGGGGTTTAGTAGACCATGAGAGTGGGGTTTAGTAGACCAGGAGAGAGGGGTTTATTAGACCAGGAGAGAGGGGTTTAGTAGACCAGGAGAGAGGGGTTTAGTAGACCATGAGAGAGTGGTTTAGTAGACCAGGAGAGAGGGGTTTAGTAGACCAGGAGAGAGGGGTTTATTAGACCAGGAGAGAGGGGTTTATTAGACCAGGAGAGAGGGATTTAGTATACCAGGAAAGAGGGGTTTATTAGACCAGGAGAGATGGGTTTAGTAGACCAGGAGAGAGGGGTTTAGTAGACCAGGAGAGAGGGGTTTAGTAGACCAGGAGAGAGGGGTTTATTAGACCAGGAGAGAGGGGTTTAGTAGACCAGGAGAGAGGGGTTTAGTAGACCAGGAGAGAGGGGTTTATTAGACCAGGAGAGAGGGGTTTAGTAGACCAGGAGAGAGGGGTTTAGTAGACCAGGAGAGAGGGGTTTATTAGACCAGGAGAGAGGGGTTTAGTAGACCGGGAGAGAGGGGTTTATTAGACTGGGAGAGAGGGGTTTATTAGACCAGGAGAGAGGGGTTTATTAGACCAGGAGAGAGGGGTTTATTAGACCGGGAGAGAGGGGTTTATTAGACCAGGAGAGAGGGGTTTATTAGACCAGGAGAGAGAGGGTTTATTAGACCAGGAGAGAGGGGTTTAGTAGACCAGGAGGAGAGTGGTTTAGTAGACCAGGAGAGAGGGGTTTAGTAGACCAGGAGAGAGGGGTTTATTAGACCAGGAGAGAGTGGTTTAGTAGACCAGGAGAGAGGGGTTTATTAGACCAGGAGAGAGGGGTTTAGTAGACCAGGAGAGAGGGGTTTAGTAGACCAGGAGAGAGGGGTTTAGTAGACCAAGAGAGAGGGGTTTATTAGACCAGGAGAGAGGGGTTTAGTAGACCAGGAGAGATGGGTTTAGTAGACCAGGAGAGAGGGGTTTAGTAGACCAGGAGAGAGGGGTTTATTAGACCAGGAGAGAGGGGTTTAGTAGACCAGGAGAGAGGGGTTTAGTAGACCAGGAGAGAGGGGTTTAGTAGACCAGGAGAGAGGGGTTTATTAGACCAGGAGAGAGGGGTTTAGTAGACCAGGAGAGAGGGGTTTAGTAGACCAGGAGAGAGGGGTTTATTAGACCAGGAGAGAGGGGTTTAGTAGACCGGGAGAGAGGGGTTTATTAGACCGGACCAGAGAGGGGTTTATTAGACCAGGAGAGAGGGTTTTATTAGTAGACCAGGAGAGAGGGGTTTATTAGACCGAGGAGAGACCAGGAGAGGGGTTTATTAGACCAGGAGAGAGGGGTTTATTAGACCAGGAGAGAGGGGTTTATTAGACCAGGAGAGAGGGGTTTAGTAGACCATGAGAGTGGGGTTTAGTAGACCAGGAGAGAGGGGTTTATTAGACCAGGAGAGAGGGGTTTAGTAGACCAGGAGAGAGGGGTTTAGTAGACCAGGAGAGAGGGGTTTAGTAGACCAGGAGAGAGTGGTTTATTAGACCAGGAGAGAGGGGTTTAGTAGACATTTTAAAAAAGGAACGGATCTCTACTCCTCTTTTGTATTGTGGTTTTTATTACAGTGGAAGGGAGAGTCCACAGACAACAGATATATGTGATCCGGAGGTGGCTGCGCTGACCACTGATCTCTTAATGTTCTCTGATCCGCCACTTCCCTCTAACCCGTAGGTCACACCGACTTCCCTCTAACCCGTAGGTCACTACCGACTTCCCTCTAACCCGTAGGTCACTACCGACTTCCCTCTAACCCGTAGGTCACACCGACTTCCCTCTAACCCGTAGGTCACTACCGACTTCCCTCTAACCCGTAGGTCACTACCGACTTCCCTCTAACCCGTAGGTCACTACCGACTTCCCTCTAACCCGTAGGTCACACCGACTTCCCTCTAACCCGTAGGTCACTACCGACTTCCCTCTAACCCGTAGGTCACTACCGACTTCCCTCTAACCCGTAGGTCACACCGACTTCCCTCTAACCCGTAGGTCACTACCGACTTCCCTCTAACCCGTAGGTCACACCGACTTCCCTCTAACCCGTAGGTCACTACCGACTTCCCTCTAACCCGTAGGTCACTACCGACTTCCCTCTAACCCGTAGGTCACACCGACTTCCCTCTAACCCGTAGGTCACACCGACTTCCCTCTAACCCGTAGGTCACTACCGACTTCCCTCTAACCCGTAGGTCACTACCGACTTCCCTCTAACCCGTAGGTCACACCGACTTCCCTCTAACCCGTAGGTCACTACCGACTTCCCTCTAACCTGTAGGTCACACCGACTTCCCTCTAACCCGTAGGTCACACCGACTTCCCTCTAACCCGTAGGTCACTACCGACTTCCCTCTAACCCGTAGGTCACACCGACTTCCCTCTAACCCGTAGGTCACACCGACTTCCCTCTAACCCGTAGGTCACTACCGACTTCCCTCTAACCCGTAGGTCACTACCGACTTCCCTCTAACCCGTAGGTCACTACCGACTTCCCTCTAACCCGTAGGTCACTACCGACTTCCCTCTAACCCGTAGGTCACTACCGACTTCCCTCTAACCTGTAGGTCACACCGACTTCCCTCTAACCCGTAGGTCACTACCGACTTCCCTCTAACCCGTAGGTCACTACCGACTTCCCTCTAACCCGTAGGTCACTACCGACTTCCCTCTAACCCGTAGGTCACTACCGACTTCCCTCTAACCCGTAGGTCACTACCGACTTCCCTCTAACCCGTAGGTCACTACCGACTTCCCTCTAACCCGTAGGTCACTACCGACTTCCCTCTAACCCGTAGGTCACTACCGACTTCCCTCTAACCCGTAGGTCACACCAGTCCAGTCAGTATAGAACATTTACATTTGAGTCATCTTACCAGGAGCGACTTACAGGAGCATTAAAAAGGTGCTCGGTTCCTGGCCCAATGCTCTTAACCGCTAGCTACCCGCCGACATAGTAGATGACTACCGGGTGACATAGTAGATGACTACCGGGTGACATAGTAGATGACTACCGGGTGACATAGTAGATGACTACCGGGTGACATAGTAGATGACTACCGGGTGACATAGTAGATGACTACCGGGTGACATAGTAGATGACTACCGGGTGACCAGAGCATTTTAATAAACACCTCGTCACGTGTGTCTTTCTGAGAGGATTGAGTTGTTTAACTTGTACTCCTACTGGTCTAAAGTAGTGCACTATATAGGGAATAGGGCTCTGGTCTATAGTAGTGCACTATATAGGGAATAGGGCTCTGGTCTAAAGTAGTGCACTATATAGGGAATAGGGCTCTGGTCTAAAGTAGTGCACTATATAGGGAATAGGGGTCTGGTCTATAGTAGTGCACTATATAGGGAATAGGGGTCTGGTCTATAGTAGTGCTCTATATACGGAATAGGGCTCTGGTCTAAAGTAGTGCACTATATAGGGAATAGGGCTCTGGTCGAAAGTAGTGCACTATATAGGGAATAGGGCTCTGGTCTAAAGTAGTGCACTATATAGGGAATAGGTCTCTGGTCTAAAGTAGTGCACTATATAGGGTATAGGGCTCTGGTCTAAAGTAGTGCTCTATATAGGGAATAGGGCTCTGGTCTAAAGTAGTGCGCTATATAGGGAATAGGGGTGTAGTCTATAGTAGTGCTCTATATAGGGAATAGGTCTCTGGTCGAAAGTAGTGCACTATATAGGGAATAGGGCTCTGGTCTAAAGTAGTGCACTATATAGGGAATAGGTCTCTGGTCTAAAGTAGTGCACTATATAGGGTATAGGGCTCTGGTCTAAAGTAGTGCACTATATAGGGAATAGGGGTCTGGTCTATAATAGTGCACTATATAGGGAATAGGGGTCTGGTCTATAGTAGTGCGCTATATAGGGAATAAACGTCTGGTCTATAGTAGTGCACTATATAGGGAATAGGGGTCTGGTCTATAGTAGTGCACTATATAGGGAATAAGGGTCTGGTCTATAGTAGTGCTCTATATAGGGAATAGGGTTCTATAGGGCCCTGGTCTAAAGTAGTGTACTATGTAGGGAATAGGGCCCTGGTCTAAAGTAGTGCACTATGTAGGGAATAGGGCTCTGGTCTAAAGTAGTGCACTACATAGGGACTAGGGTGCCATTTGGGACAAAGCCTCTGTCTTGACTCACCAGTGGCTCCAGCTCCTTGCGGTCTATGAGGTTGAGCTCTGTGCTGAAGTAGTAGAAGTGCTTATAGCAGGTGTTAACATGGGCCTCAGCTCCCATCAGGATCATACGGTCAAAATGGTGGATGTAGACGTGGACAAACACCCGGAACAGACGGCAGATGATCTTCTTACAGATCTGGATGAAGTTCTTGGGGAAGGGGATACCTGTGGGGTGTGAGAGAGAGAGACAGAGAGAGAGACAGAGAGTCAGAGAGAGAGAGTCAGAGAGAAAGACAGAGAGAGGCAGAGAGAGAAAGACAGAGAGAGAGAGTCAGAGAGAGAGACAGAGAGAGAGTCAGAGAGAGAGAGTCAGAGAGAAAGACAGAGAGAGGCAGAGAGAGAAAGACAGAGAGAGAGAGTCAGAGAGAGAGACAAAGCGAGACAGAGAGAGAAAGACAGAGAGAGAGAGTCAGAGAGAGAGAGTCAGAGACAGAGATAAAAAGTGTGTGAGAGAGAGAGACAAAGCGAGACAGAGAGAGAAAGACAGAGATAGAGAGAGGGTCAGAGAGAGAGAGAGAGAGAGAGAGAAAGAGACAAGGCGAGTCAGAGAGAGAGAATAAGAGAGACCGAGAGAAAGAGAGTTAGAGAGAGAGATAAAAAGTGTGAGAGAGAGAGAGACCAAGTGAGACAGAGAGAGAAAGACAGAGATAGAGAGAGGGTCAGAGAGAGAGAGAGAGAGAGAGAGAAAGAGAGTTAGAGACAGAGATAAAAAGTGTGTGAGAGAGAGACAGAGACAAACACACTTCTGAACACTTGTTTTCTACATGGGCATGTAGAGCTGTTCTCGACGTAGCCGTTTTATGAAGGTGAAAAGGTCATTCATGATATCCAATCTCAAATACACACGGCTGAATGCTGTTTTAATCCAATCAGCATCCTGTATCCAAACTACCCGGGTTTATAAAAATGCATGAATGTGTCCATGACGTGGTATTGTCGAGCAGAGGATTAGCAGAAGGAATCAGAAACTAAATGTCTTTCTACCTACAGTACGGAGACCATCAGACGCCTTAGAGGCGATCCAATGACATGCCAGTCCACTCTACTTCCATGTATCCCTCTCTACTAGTACCACACTAGCCTGTATCCTGAGTTGGAGGCTATAATTGAATTGAATAAACTTTATTGTTCGCAACATGGACGTTTAATTTGTCCCCCAGCATTGGACACATACATGGACAAGTTAGGTCAAATAAATACATCCACACTATCAGATTACAGGACAATCTAAATGCCAGGCAGAACCAGATTCTTAAGTTTTACCTTACTCTTTATCTAGTTGCTATCGGTAACCTTTCATTGTCTGCTAGGCTAACTGTGTTGTGTTGATGGAAAATGCCCACTTCATCAAGCCAATCACAGGGTGAATGTCGACCATCCCAACGTGGATAACAGGTTCAGCCTGCAGATATACATCACAACCCACTGGAGGACTAGACTACTGGCTAGCCCAAAACTACCGGTGACCTGAGAGGCAACACATTATCACACTGACAACCCACTGGAGGACTAGACTACTGGCTAGCCCAAAACTACCGGTGACCTGAGAGGCAACACATTATCACACTGACAACCCACTGGAGGAGTAGACTACTGGCTAGCCCAAAACTACCGGTGACCTGAGAGGCAACACATTATCACACTGACAACCCACTGGAGGAGTAGACTACTGGCTAGCCCAAAACTAAAACCCTATCGACACAGCAGAGACCTATCGACACAGCAGAACCCTATCTACACAGCAGAACCCTATCGACACAGCAGAACCCTATCTACACAGCAGAACCCTATCTACACAGCAGAACCCTATCGACACAGCAGAACCCTATCGACACAGCAGAACCCTATCGTCACAGCAGAACCCTATCGACACAGCAGAACCCTATCGTCACAGCAGAACCCTATTGACACAGCAGAGACCTATCGACACAGCAGAACCCTATCGACACAGCAGAGACCTATCGACACAGCAGAACCCTATCTACATAGCAGAACCCTATCTACACAGCAGAACCCTATCGACACAGCAGAACCCTATGGACACAGCAGAACCCTATCGACACAGCAGAACCCTATCGACACAGCAGAGACCTACCAAGAGAACTGATTGATACACCTGTAATTAATAACTTCACCATGTTGCTCAAAGGGATATTCCATGTCAGTTTTATTATTTTACGCATCTACCAATCGGTGCCCTTCTTTGTGAGGCATTGGAAAACCTCCCTGGTCTTTGAGGTTGAATCTGTGCTTGAAATTCACTGCTGAACTGAGGGACCTTACAGATACAGTGGGGCAAAAAAGTATTTAAAAAGTATTTCAGCCACCAATTGTGCAAATTCTCCCACTTAAAAAGATGAGAGAGGCCTGTAATTTTCATCATAGGTACACTTCAACTATGACAGACTTGTAGGATTCTTTATTAATTTATTTGCGAATTATGGTGAAAAATAAGTATTTGGTCACCTACAAACAAGCAAGATTTCTGGCTCTCACAGACATGTAACTTCTTCTTTAAGAGGCTCCTCTGTCCTCCACTCGTTACCTGTATTAATGGCACCTGTTTGAACTTGTTACCAGTATAAAAGACACCTGTCCACAACCTCAAACAGTCACACTCCAAACTCCACTATGGCCAAGACCAAAGAGCTGTCAAAGGACACCAGAAACAAAATTGTAGACCTTCAGCAGGCTGGGAAGACTGAATCTGCAATGGGTAAGCAGCTTGGTTTGAAGAAATCAACTGTGGGAGCAATTATCAGGAAATGGAAGACATACAAGACCACTGATAATCTCCCTCGATCTGGGGCTCCACGCAAGATCTCACCCCGTGGGGTCAAAATGATCACAAGAACGGTGAGCAAAAATCCCAGAACCACACGGGGGGACCTAGTGAATGACCTGCAGAGAGCTGGGACCAAAGTAACAAAGCCTACCATCAGTAACACACTACGCCGCCAGGGACTCAAATCCTGCAGTGCCAGACGTGTCCCCCTGCTTAAGCCAGTACATGTCCAGGCCCGTCTGAAGTTTGCTAGAGAGCATTTGGATGATCCAGAAGAAGATTGGGAGAATGTCATATGGTCAGATGAAACCAAAATATAACTTTTTGGTAAAAACTCAACTCGTTTGGAGGACAAAGCATGCTGAGTTGCATCCAAAGAACACCATACCTACTGTGAAGCATGGGGGTGGAAACATCATGCTTCGGGGCTGTTTTTCTGCAAAGAGACCAGGGCGACTGATCCGTGTAAAGGAAAGAATGAATGGGGGCCATGTATCGTGAGAGTTTGAGTGAAAACCTCCTTCCATCAGCAAGGGCATTGAAGATGAAACGTGGCTGGGTCTTTCAGCATGACAATGATCCCATACACACCGCCCGGTCAACGAAGGAGTGGCTTTGTAAGAAGCATTTCAAGGTCCTGGAGTGGCCTAGCCAGTCTCCAGATCTCAACCCCATAGAAAATCTTTGGAGGGAGTTGAAAGTCCGTGTTACTCAGCAACAGCCCCAAGACGTCACTGCTCTAGAGGAGATCTGCATGGAGGAATGGGCCAAAATACCAGCAACAGTGTGTGAAAACCTTGTGAAGACTTACAGAAAACATTTGACCTCTGTCATTGCCAACAAAGGGTATATAACAAAGTATTGAGATAAACTTTTGTTATTGACCAAATACTTATTTTCCACCATCATTTGCAAATAAATTCATTAAAAATCCTACAATGTGATTTTCTGGATTTTTTTTCTAATTTTGTCTGTCATAGTTGAAGTGTACCTATGATGAAAATGACAGGCCTCTCTCATCTTTTTAAGTGGGAGAACTTGCACAATTGGTGGCTGACTAAATACTTTTTTGCCCCACTGTAGTTAGTACAGAGAGACTGGATGGAGGAAAGAGAGGGGGAGGAGAGGGGATGGGCAGGGCAGGAAGGGAGAGAGACTGGAAGGAGGAGAAGAGAGGGGGAGGAGAGGGGATGGGCAGGGCAGGAAGGGAGAGAGACTGGAAGGAGGAGAAGAGATGGAAGGGGAGGGGATGGGCAGGGCAGGAAGGGAGAGACTGGAAGGAGGAGAAGAGATGGGGAGTAGAGGGGATGGGCAGGGCAGGAAGGGGAGAGACTGGAAGGAGGAGAAGAGAGGGGGGGAGGAGAGGGGATGGGCAGGGCAGGAAGGGAGAGACTGGAAGGAGGAGAAGAGGGGGAGGAGAGGGGATGGGCAGGGCAGGAAGGGAGAGACTGGAAGGAGGAGAAGAGATGGAAGGGGAGGGGATGGGCAGGGCAGGAAGGGAGAGAGACTGGAAGGAGGAGAAGAGAGGGGGAGGAGAGGGGATGGGCAGGGCAGGAAGGGAGAGAGACTGGAAGGAGGAGAAGAGAGGGGGAGGAGAGGGGATGGGCAGGGCAGGAAGGGAAGGGAGAGAGACTGGAAGGAGGAGAAGAGAGGGGGAGGAGAAGGGATGGGCAGGGCAGGAAGGGAGAGAGACTGGAAGGAGGAGAAGAGATGGAAGGGGAGGGGATGGGCAGGCAGGAAGGGAGAGAGACTGGAAGGAGGAGAAGAGATGGAAGGGGAGGGAGAGTATGAACTTTCTTCGCAGCAGGAAACTTGGGAGACAGGATCAAAGAGCAGAGCTAAATGAAACGCCTGCACCCTGCGGCTGGACCGCCCTCCTCTCACCTCTCCTCCTCCTCTCACCTCTCCTCCTCCTCCAGCCCTTATCCTCCTCTCACCTCTCCTCCTCCAGCCCTCCTCCTCCTCTCACCTCTCTCCTCCTCCTCTCTCCTCTCCTCCTCTCTCTCACCCTCTCCTCCTCCTCTCCTTCTCCTCCTCCTCTCCTCCTCTCACTTCTCCAGCCCTCCTCCTCTAGCCCCCTCCCTCCTCTCACCTCTCCTCCTCCACCTCCCTCCTCCTCCTCTAACCTCTCCTCCTCCTCTCACCTCTCCTCCTCCAGCCCTCCTCCTCCTCTCACCTCTCCTTCTCTCACCTCTCTCCTCCTCTCCTCCTCTCACCTCTCCTCCTCCAGCCCTCCTCCTCCTCTAGCCCCCTCCTCCTCTCACCTCTCCTCCTCCTCTCACCTCTCCTCCTCCTCTCACCTCTCCACCTCTAGCCCTCCTCCCCCTCTAGCCCTACTCCTCCTCTAACCCTCCTCCTCCTCTCACCTCTACTCCACCTCTTGCCCTCCTCCTCTCACCTCTCCCCCCATCTAGCTCTGTCCTCTCACCTCTCCTCCCCCTCTAGCCATCCTACCACTCCTCTTCCCTTCCTCTTATCCTCCCCCTCTCACCCTACCACTCCTCAGGCTATGAACCCACACCAGGTGGTTTAGGGGTTATGCCAGTGAGTAGTGAGTGAGACCTGGGCTCGTATCCACAAATCATCTCAGAAAAGGTCCTGGGAATCCTGTTAAAACCGGTTTTAAGACAACAAAAAAACAATTCAGAGTAGGTTTTAGGATCTTAAGACACTGCTCAGAGTAGGTTTTAGGATGATGTTAAGACACTGCTCAGAGTAGGTTTTAGGATGATAAGACACTGCTCAGAGTAGGTTTTAGGATGATAAGACACTGCTCAGAGTAGGTTTTAGGATGATAAGACACTGCTCAGAGTAGGTTTTAGGATGATGATAAGACACTGCTCAGAGTAGGTTTTAGGATGATGATAAGACACTGCTCAGAGTAGGTTTTAGGATGATAAGACACTGCTCAGAGTAGGTTTTAGGATGATAAGACACTGCTCAGAGTAGGTTTTAGGATGATAAGACACTGCTCAGAGTCAATGCTACCAAATACTAATTGAGTGCATGTAAACTTCTGACCCACTGGGAATGTGATGAAAGAAATAAAAGCTGAAATTATTCATTATCTCTACTATTATTCTAACTGACCTAAAACAGGGAATTTTTTACTAGGATTAAATGTCAGGAATTGTGGAAAAACTGAGTTTAAATGTATTTGGCTAAGATGTATGTAAACTTCTGACTTCAACTGTATGTGGAAGTAGCCACAGTCTACTGGCTCGGCTCCGCTGGGTCTGAGGTAACAGGATCATACTGAGTGTAATCTCACAATCCAGGAACAGATTACTCCATTATTGCCCGAGGTATTAGGTTGACATTTAAACTGTAAGAATTCAACCATTCAGTTGTACAACAGAGAAGCTGAATAGATGTGCAACTGTTAAAGGACATCCCAGAGAGCCCTGCACTGTTTTCCACAAGCACATGGAGAAGCCAGCCAAATAGAAAAAGTTACCAGCCTGGTTACTGGATTTGTTTTTGTCAAATACCTTCTTTTTTTCTCTCACTTTTACAAGCTTTAGTTTCATCAGCTGTTGTAAAACTGAATTTTGACTACACTGAACCTTTAAGAACCCTTTAAGAGTCTGCTGACTCCCACAGCGTCAAGCTTCCCTTTAAGAGTCTGCTGACTCCCACAGCGTCAAGCTTCCCTTTAAGAGTCTGCTGACTCCCACAGCGTCAAGCTTCCCTTTAAGAGTCTGCTGACTCCCACAGCGTCAATCTTCCCTTTAAGAGTCTGCTGACTCCCACAGCGTCAAGATTCCCTTTAAGAACCCTTGAAGAGTCTGCTGACTCCCACAGCGTCAAGCTTCCCTTTAAGAGTCTGCTGACTCCCACAGCGTCAAGCTTCCCTTTAAGAACCCTTGAAGAGTCTGCTGACTCCCACAGCGTCAAGCTTCCCTTTAAGAACCCTTTAAGAGTCTGCTGACTCCCACAGCGTCAAGCTTCCCTTTAAGAGTCTGCTGACTCCCACAGCGTCAAGCTTCCCTTTAACCTCTTAAGTCGACCCTCTACTTTTTTGAACATTCTGTTAAAAATCGCGCAACATTTCAGCGCCCTGCTACTCATGCCAGGAATATAGTATATGCATTTGCTTAGTCTGTGTGGATAGAAAACACTCAGACGTTTATAAAACTGGTTAAATCACTGCTGTGGCTTTACCAGAACGGCATTTACATCGAAAAGCACAGGAAAAACTGATCACTGAAAATGGGAAAATATATCCATGCGCTACTTGAACCCATTGATAAAGGTGAACCACAATTAATTGACTGAGGTTGCAGTACCTACAGCTTCCACACGGTGTCTAGAGTCTTGTCATTTCCCTTCGAGTTTTTTCTTGGTCAAACACATGCAGGACACCGTATCTAATCCGGTCTAGGACCGGATATTTTCGTTGAGTTTCTAGCCGGACATTTTTCCAGACGGACAGCTAATGATCTTTACATCGCCTCCTGATGAATTTTATCGCTTATTAACGTTTACTAATACCTAAAGTTGCATTACAAACGTATTTGAAGTGTTTTGTGAAAGTTTATCGTCGACTTTTTGAATTTAAAAAAATGACGTTACGTTTTGAAACGATGTTTTTTTCGTTTATCACACAGTCTACATATAACGATATCTAGGCTTTATATGGACCAATTTAATCGAAATAAAGACCCAAATAGTGTTTATGGGACATCTAGGAGTGCCAACAAAGAAGATGGTGAAAGGTAATGAATGTTTTCTATTTTATTGTGCGGTTTGTGTAACGCCGAAATGCTAATTATTTTGTTTACGTCCCCTGCGGGTCTTTTGGGGTGTTACATGCTATCAGATAATAGCTTCTCATGCTTTCGCCGAAAAGCATTTTAAAAATCTGACTTGTTGCCTGGATTCACAACGAGTGTAGCTTTAATTCGATACCCTGCATGTGTATTTTAATGAACGTTTGAGTTTTAACTAATACTATTAGCATTTAGCGTAGCGCATTTGCATTTCCAGAGCTCTAGTTGGGACGCAAGCGTCCCGAGTAGAAGCAACAGGTTAAAGAGTCTGCTGACTCCCACAGCGTCAAGCTTCCCTTTAAGAGTCTGCTGACTCCCACAGCGTCAAGCTTCCCTTTAAGAACCCTTTAAGAGTCTGCTGACTCCCACAGCGTCAAGCTTCCCTTTAAGAGTCTGCTGACTCCCACAGGGTCAAGCTTCCCTTTAAGAGTCTGCTGACTCCCACAGCGTCAAGCTTCCCTTTAAGAGTCTGCTGACTCCCACAGCGTCAAGCTTCCCTTTAAGAGTCTGCTGACTCCCACAGCGTCAAGCTTCCCTTTAAGAGTCTGCTGACTCCCACAGCGTCAAGCTTCCCTTTAAGAGTCTGCTGACTCCCACAGCGTCAAGCTTCCCTTTAAGAGTCTGCTTACTCCCACAGCGTCAAGCTTCCCTTTAAGAGTCTGCTGACTCCCACAGCGTCAAGCTTCCCTTTAAGAGTCTGCTGACTCCCACAGCGTCAAGATTCCCTTTAAGAACCCTTGAAGAGTCTGGCGTCAAGCTTCCCTTTAAGAGGCATTCGGTCAGCTTTCTGCAATCCAGGTATGATTGACGAATGAAGCAGGTGTTTAAACATGGACATTGATACACAGAAAGCAGCAGTCGACGACTCCTGATCAAATCAGTAGACCTACATATTTATCTTTGATAATACCAAATACAGAGCCTCCGGAAAGTATTCCGACCCCTTGACTTTTTACACATTTTGTTACGTTACAGCCTTGTTCTAAAATGGATTGAAGTGTTATTTTTTTTGTCTCTCATCAATCTACACACAATACCCCATAATGACAATGATACACCACCGTTCAAAAGTTTGGGGTCACTTAGCAACGTCCTTGTTTTGGAAAGAAAACATTTTTTTGTCCATTAAAATAACATCAAATTGATCAGAAATACAGTGTAGACATTGTTAATGTTGTAAATGACTGTTGCAGCTGGAAACGGCTGATTTTTTATGGAATATCTACATAGGCGTACAGAGGCCCATTATCAGCAACCATCACTCCTGTGTTCCAATGGCACGTAGTGTTAGCTAATCTAAGTTGATCATTTTAAAAGGCTAATTGATCATTAGAAAAACCTTTTGCAATTATGTTAGCACAGCTGAAAACTGTTGTTCCGATTAATGAAGAAATACAACTGGCCTTCTTTAGTCTAGTTGAGTATCTGGAGCATCAGCATTTGTGGGTTCGATTACAGGCTCAAAATGGCCAGAAACGAAGACCTTTCCTCTGAAACTCGTCAATCTGTTCTTGTTCTGAGAAATGAAGGCTATTCCATGTGAGAAATTGCCAAGAAACTGAAGATCTCGTACAACGCTGTGTACTACTCCCTTCACAGAACAGGGCAAACTGGCTCTAACCAGAATAGAAAGAGGAGTGGGAGGCCCCAGTGCACAACTGAGCAAGAGGATAGTTACCTTAGAGTGTCTAGTTTGAGAAACAGACTCCTCACAAGTCCTCAACTGGCAGCTTCATTAAATAGTACCCGCATAACACCAGTCTCAACGTCAACAGGCGAGCGACTCCGAGATGCTATAAAATACCGGCTCTCATGAGGATCGCCACAGGAAAGGAAGACCCAGAGTTACCTCTGCTGCATTTAATTAGGCATGTCAGTTATGAACAAATTCTTATTTTCAATGACGGCCTAACGGGGAACAGTGGGTTAACTGCCTTGTTCAGGGGCAGAACGACAAATAATGACCGTGTCAGCTCAGGGATTAGATCCAGCAACCTTTTGGTTACTGGCCCAACGCTCTAACCACTAGACTACCTGCCAACCCAAGGAGAGGTTGATTAGAGTTACCAGCCTCAGAAATTGCAGCCCAAATAAATGCTTCACAGAGTTCAAGTAACAGACACATCTCAACATCAACTGTTCTGAGGAGACTGTGTGAATCAGGCCTTCATGGTCGAATTGCTGCAAAGAAACCACTACTAATAAGAAGAGACTTGCTTGGGCCAAGAAACACGAGCAATGGACAATAGACTGTGAATATCCTAACACTAACCCTGGCTACACTAACCCTGGCTACACTAACCCTGGCTACACTAACCCTGACTACACTAACCCTGACTACACTACCCCTGGCTACCCTGACCCTGGCTACACTAACCCTGGTTACACTAACCCTGGTTACACTAACCCTGACTACACTAACCCTGGCTACACTAACCCTGACTACACTACCCCTGACTACCCTAACCCTGGCTACCCCAACCCTGACTACCTTAACCCTGACTACCCTAACCCTGACTACCCTAATCCTGAATACACTAACCCTGACTACCTTAACCCTGACTACCCTAATCCTGACTACACCCTCCCTGGCTACACTAACCCTGGCTACACTAACCCTGGCTACACTAACCCTGACTACACTAATCCTGACTACCCTAACCCTGACTACCCTAACCCTGACTACCCTAACCCTGACTACACTACCCCAGGCTACACTAACCCTGGTTACCATGACTACCCTAACCCTGACTACCCTAACCCTGACTACCCTAACCCTGACTACACTAACCCTGACTACACTACCCCAGGCTACACTAACCCTGACTACACTATCCCAGGCTACACTAACCCTGACTACCCTAACCCTGACTACCCTGACTACACTAACCCTGGCTACCCTGACTACACTAACCCTGACTACACTAATCCTGACTACATTAACCCTGACTACCCTAACCCTGACTACACTAACCCTGACTACCCTAACCCTGGCTACACTAAGAGGTGAAAACAAAGGCTACACCTGGCAAACACACACATGCATGATGACAGGACTGAGCATGCTCCAGGGTGAATTATTGATGTGTACCTTAGGGCACAGAGGGACATAAAACGAGAGAGAGAGAGAGAGGGGGGGGGGGGGGGTGAGAGATAGTGAGAGAGAGTGAGAGACAGAGAGACAGAGAGACAGAGACAGAGAGAGAGGGGGGGGGTGAGAGATAGTGAGAGAGAGTGATAGTGAGAGAGAGTGAGAGAGAGAGAGCGAGAGAGAGAGAGAGAGCGAGAGAGATACGTCACCCCGCTCCTCCGCTCTCTCCACTGGCTTCCAGTTGAAGCTCGCATCCGCTACAAGACCATGGTGCTTGCCTACGGAGCTGTGAGGGGAACGGCACCTCACTACCTCCAGGCTCTGATCAGGCCCTACACCCAAACAAGGGCACTGCGTTCATCCACCTCTGGCCTGCTCGCCTCCCTACCACTGAGGAAGTACAGTTCCCGCTCAGCCCAGTCAAAACTGTTCGCTGCTCTGGCCCCCCAATGGTGGAACAAACTCCCTCACGACGCCAGGACAGCGGAGTCAATCACCACCTTCCGGAGACACCTGAAACCCCACCTCTTTAAGGAATACCTAGGATAGGATAAAGTAATCCTTCTCCCCCTCCCCCCTTAAAAGACCTAGATGCACTATTGTAAAGTGGCTGTTCCACTGGATGTCATAAGGTGAAAGCACCAATTTGTAAGTCGCTCTGGATAAGAGCGTCTGCTAAATGACTTAAATGTAAATGTAATAGAGAAAAGAGAGAAGGGAGAGAGAGAGAGCGAGAGAGAGAGAGAGAAAAGAGAGAGAAAAAGGAGGAGAGGGGGGGGTGAGAGAGAGAGAGAGAGAGAGTGAGAGAGACAGAGAGACAGAGAGAGAGAGAGACAGTGAGAGAGAGAGAGAGAGAGAGAGAGAGAGAGAGGGGGGTGAGAGATAGTGAGAGAGAGAGAGAGAAAGACTCATGGCTGGTGGCCAGTGGCTAAGGTGCCTACAGGCTGCAGAACAGGGATGGGGCTGGAAGGCTGGGTAGGTATCATGATTTCATTCTGGCACGGTGGTGGGAACAGTTCAGGGATACATCCCAAATGGAGCCCTATTCCCTATATAGGTAGGCTGACTGCCATTAGGTACCGAGATGAGATCCTCAGACCCCTTGTGAGACCATATTCTGGTGTGGTTGGCCCTGGGTTCCTCCTAATGCAAGACAATGCTAGACCTCATGTGGCTGGAGTGTGTCAGCAGTTCCTGCAAGAGGAAGGCATTGATGCTATGGACTGGCCCGCCCGTTCCCCAGACCTGAATCCAATTGAGCACATCTGGGACATCATGTCTCGCTCCATCCACCAACGCCACGTTGCACCACAGACTGTCCAGGAGTTGGCGGATGCTTTAGTCCAGGTCTGGGAGGAGATCCCTCAGGAGACCATCCGCCACCTCATCAGGAGCATGCCCAGGCGTTGTAGGGAGGTCATACAGGCACGTGGAGGCCACACACACACTACTGAGCCTCAGTTTGACTTGTTTTAAGGACATTACATCAAAGTTGGATCAGCCTGTAGTGTGGTTTTCCACTTTAATTTTGAGTGTGACTCCAAATCCAGACCTCCATGGGTTGATAAATTTGATTTCCATTGATAATTTTTGTGTGATTTTGTTGTCAGCACATTCAACTATGTAGAGAAAAAAGTATTTGAGTTATGTGTTATTTTAGTGTTCCCTTTATTTTTTTTGAGCAGTGTATATATATATATATATATATATATATACACACACTATATATATATAGGAGACGAGGAGACGAGGAGCTCACCCCCATCAACGTCAACAATTGAGGATTTGTGATCTTGTGACCTAAGCTGACATAAGTAGGATTTCACAGTCCGTTGGATGCTACAGGGTTTAACAAGTGAGATCAGTGTTTTCTAGCAGCAATCTACTTAGTCTGCGGCTGAAATAGCACCCTATTCCCTAACCAGGGCTCCTTAGTGATTGTCGTGGTAACCCACTCAGTTAGAGCAGGTTGGATAAGTGCAAGGTCAGAGGTTATAGGTTCGGGGTTGTTAAGAGGTTCTATCCGATTAGCATCCACCTCCATTTGAACAGTATTTCTGTTGTCTTGTTTATAGAGATCTACAGAGGAACGCTGACAGTCAAAGGGTTGGGGATATATTTGTAATAGAGACCAAGAGGGTTCTGCCTCTTGCTCAGTACAGTAGGGTTAAACATTCCCTGCTGATTGCAGAAATCCTCTAGCCGGGAATTCAGAAAAAATGTTTTGTGGAAAGTTCAGGGATACTAATAATAAAGGCCCATAAGCGTAGTACTCACCCATGCTGGTGGGGAAGATATCCTCATTGTTGATCTGGACCTCTATCCAGTCCATCAGCAAGTTCATGTACTTGGGAGCCGGTAGAGCCGTTGGTTTCTTGTACTTGTGATCGTCCTGCCATCGGTACTCATACCTAGGACCTCCGGACATGACCGGACAACTCTTCTCCGTGCAGAACTCACACACCGTCCCGTAGATGAGGTTTATCCTGTTGAAGAAGTCCACCACGTGTACTGCCACCCAGTCGTTCAGATCCTCCCCGTGGGGCAGAGCAACCGCCGCCCTCAGGTCAACCCCGAAGCTTAGCGATGCCTGGGCCTTCTTATGCAGCTCGAAACGCTGCGTCCCCGGCTCAAACTTACGCTTGGGGCGGAAGGTCTTGTCCTTGTTGAAGACCTGCTTCAGGGTGATGGACATGTTGCCTAGGATGGGGGCTAGGACCGTGGCGAGAGGGGAGAGGGACAGCAGAGAGGAGGGGAACAGCGGAGGTTTGTCAGCAGACCGTGTTGCGGGGGAAGGGACCCCTGGGAGGAATCGACGGTACCAATAGTCACTTCTGGAGGAGCAGGTAGATGAGAAGTAGACGAAGAAGCGGTGGGTTCCTGTGAACAAAACACAAACAATACAATGTTTTAAAAGACATCTTTAAAGTTACATGTGACCATTTCTTACATACCTGAAAAAATTTCCTTCTATTTCCTACATACCTGAAAAAAATACCTTCTATTTCCTACATACCTGAAAAACTTACCTTCTATTTCCTACATACCTGAAAAACTTACCTTCTATTTCCTACATACCTGAAAAACGTACCTTCTATTTCCTACATACCTGAAAAACGTACTTTCTATTTCCTACATACCTGAAAAACGTACCTTCTATTTCCTACATACCTGAAAAACGTACTTTCTATTTCCTACATACCTGAAAAACTTACCTTCTATTTCCTACGCACCTGAAAAAAATACCTTCTATTTCCTACATACCTGAAAAACGTACCTTCTATTTCCTACATACCTGAAAAACGTACCTTCTATTTCCTACATACCTGAAAAAATACCTTCTATTTCCTTACATACCTGAAAAACGTACCTTCTATTTCCTACACACCTGAAAAACGTACCTTCTATTTCCTACATACCTGAAAAACGTACCTTCTATTTCCTACATACCTGAAAAACGTACCTTCTATTTCCTACATACCTGAAAAACGTACCTTCTATTTCCTACATACCTGAAAAACTTACCTTCTATTTCCTACATACCTGAAAAACGTACCTTCTATTTCCTACATACCTGAAAAACGTACCTTCTATTTCCTACATACCTGAAAAACGTACCTTCTATTTCCTACATACCTGAAAAACGTACCTTCTATTTCCTACATACCTGAAAAACGTACCTTCTATTCCCTACATACCTGAAAAACGTACCTTCTATTTCCTACATACCTGAAAACGTACCTTCTATTTCCTACATACCTGAAAAACGTACCTTCTATTTCCTACATACCTGAAAAACGTACCTTCTATTTCCTACATACCTGAAAAACGTACCTTCTATTTCCTACATACCTGAAAAACGTACCTTCTATTTCCTACATACCTGAAAAACGTACTTTCTATTTCCTACATACCTGAAAAACGTACCTTCTATTTCCTACATACCTGAAAAACGTACCTTCTATTTCCTACATACCTGAAAAACTTACCTTCTATTTCCTACATACCTGAAAAACGTACCTTCTATTTCCTACATACCTGAAAAACGTACCTTCTATTTCCTACATACCTGAAAAACGTACCTTCTATTTCCTACATATCTGAAAAACGTACCTTCTATTTCCTACATACCTGAAAAACGTACCTTCTATTCCCTACATACCTGAAAACGCATTACCTTCTATTTCCTACATACCTGAAAACGTACCTTCTATTTCCTACATACCTGAAAAACGTACCTTCTATTTCCTACATACCTGAAAACGTACCTTCTATTTCCTACATACCTGAAAAAACGTACCTTCTATTTCCTACATACCTGAAAAACTTACCTTCTATTTCCTACATACCTGAAAAACTTACCTTCTATTTCCTACATACCTGAAAAACGTACCTTCTATTTCCTACATACCTGAAAAACGTACCTTCTATTTCCTACATACCTGAAAAACGTACCTTCTATTTCCTACATACCTGAAAAACGTACCTTCTATTCCCTACATACCTGAAAAACGTACCTTCTATTTCCTACATACCTGAAAACGTACCTTCTATTTCCTACATACCTGAAAAACGTACCTTCTATTTCCTACATACCTGAAAAACGTACCTTCTATTTCCTACATACCTGAAAAACGTACCTTCTATTTCCTACATACCTGAAAAACGTACCTTCTATTTCCTACATACCTGAAAAAATACCTTCTATTTCCTACGCATGATATGATTCTAAAAATGAAATTGTGATGTGCGAGTGCTTTTCACATCCAAACCCCCTCCCCCCAAAAAAACCCAACAACAACCAAGCAAAGACAAATGTTTAAAAGCCATACTGTCAGTGTATCTCCCACTAATCTAAACTCCTAATCCACTGAATGTGGGAATCAGACAACACAACAGGGAGTTCCCTTTACTAAGCTGATATCATCGTGTTTAGACAGGTTAGTTGTGAAAGGTTCCATTACTTTCCTTCGAGTCGTGACTTTTGATAGCATCATCCTGGCAGTGTATCAGTGACTGTGTTTAAGGCGAAGCGAGAAGCTTTCTCTTTCTCTCTTTGTCAGTGGACAAAACAAGCCTGAACCACAGAACAATTGTGTGCAAATGTTAAATCTACGTTTGCATCCCAAATGGTAACCAAAGCGGAATACACTACATAAGGAATAGGACTCTGGTAAAGAGGAATACATTATATAGGGAATAGGACTCTGGTAAAGAGGAATACATTATATAGGGAATAGGACTCTGGTAAAGAGGAATACATTATATAGGGAATAGGACTCTGGTAAAGAGGAATACATTATATAGGGTATAGGACTCTGGTAAAGAGGAATACATTATATAGGGAATAGGACTCTGGTAAAGAGGAATACATTATATAGGGAATAGGACTCTGGTAAAGAGGAATACATTATATAGGGTATAGGACTCTGGTAAAGAGGAATACATTATATAGGGAATAGGACTCTGGTAAAGAGGAATACATTATATAGGGAATAGGACTCTGGTAAAGAGGAATACATTATATAGGGAATAGGACTCTGGTAAAGGGAATACATTATATAGGGAATAGGACTCTGGTAAAGAGGAATACATTATATAGGGAATAGGACTCTGGTAAAGAGGAATACATTATATAGGGAATAGGACTCTGGTAAAGAGGAATACATTATATAGGGAATAGGACTCTGGTAAAGAGGAATACATTATATAGGGAATAGGACTCTGGTAAAGAGGAATACATTATATAGGGAATAGGACTCTGGTAAAGGGGAATACATTATATAGGGAATAGGACTCTGGTAAAGAGGAATACATTATATAGGGAATATGACTCTGGTAAAGAGGAATACATTATATAGGGAATAGGACTCTGGTAAAGAGGAATACATTATATAGGGAATAGGACTCTGGTAAAGAGGAATACATTATATAGGGAATAGGACTCTGGTAAAGAGGAATACATTATATAGGGAATAGGACTCTGGTAAAGAGGAATACATTATATAGGGAATAGGACTCTGGTAAAGGGGAATACATTATATAGGGAATAGGACTCTGGTAAAGAGGAATACATTATATAGGGAATATGACTCTGGTAAAGAGGAATACATTATATAGGGAATAGGACTCTGGACTCTCTCCACCCCCCCCAGGTGTCGCCCATCTTCCCCATTATCCCCAGTGCATTTATACCTGTGTTCTCTGTTTGTCCAGTTCGTCTTGTTTGTCAAGTCAACCAGCATTTTTTGTTCTCAGCTCCTGCTTTTTCCAGTCTCTCCTTTTTCTCGCCCTCCTGGTTTTGACCCTTGCCTGTCCTGAATCTGAGCCCGCCTGCTTGACCCCTCTGCCTGCCGACCTGTCCCTTTGCCCCAGCTCTGGATTGTTGACCTCTGCCTACCCTGACCCTGACTGCCGTCCAGTACCGCTGCCCCACCTCTGGTTTACTGACCCCTGCCTGCCTTGACCTGTCTATTGCCTGCCCCTGTTGGAATATTAAACCATTGTCAATTCGACGTGTCTGCATCTGGGTTTTAACTTGATTCCTGATGTGAACTGGCCATGACTGACCCAGCAGACCTGGGCCAGCTGCACAATGTCATCTCCACTCAAGGATCCACCATCGGTATGCACGAGGAATTGCTTCATGGCCTTGTGGAGGGGGTCCAAACGTTGGCTGAACGCTATGACTGGGCGTTGGACAATTAGCTGGAGCAACCCCACGGGTAGTCCGGGACGCCGCCTACCACGGTGGTAACCACACAGCTCCTCAGCTGCTAGCAGCGCCGTCTCATCGGTCACTCCACCTTCTCGGGAGCCCCGCTTACCTCTTCCAGATGGAGAGCTGAGCACCCGTCGGGCGTTCCTAGCTCAATGTACCCTGGTCTTCGAGCTTCAATCCTCCTCCTTCCCCTCAGATCGCTCCAAGATAGCCTAACTCATCACACTTCTGGGCGAGAGGCCGCCCTGAAGCTAATCCAGGACTCCAGGACTCCCGCAGTGCAGATGATTATGCTGTGGATTTCTGCACGTTGGCAGCGGAGAGTGATTGGAATCAAGAGGCACTGTTCGATATGTTCCTGCACGGCGTCTCGGAGGAGGTCAAGGACGAGCTTGCAGCCCGGGAGTTACCGACAGAGCTTTGACCATCCGTATCGATGGGCGATTATGGGAACGATGGAGCGAGAGGAAATTGGATTTCGCTCGCACGTCCAGGGATCCCACCTTGCCTCTGAGTCATCCCGGAAGCTACCGACGGTCTCGCTGCTGAGAGAGAATCTGAGGCTTCTAGACCTGCCCAGGGGGCTGGCGACGACGGCCGAGTCACCGCTTCCTGAGCCTATGCCACCAGGCATAGGACCCTTCCCGTCAGTTCGCGGTGGAGGCTGATGCTTCTGATGTCTTGTCCCAACGTTCTGCCCTAGACCTCAAGCTGCATCCCTGTGCCTTCTTATCCCACCGCCTTAATGCCAAGGAAAATAACTACGATGAGGGATATCGTGAGCTTCTCACGGTGAAGATGGCGTTGGAGGAATGGAGGCACTGGCAGGAGGAGGCGAAACACCCATTCATCGTGTGGACTGACCACAAGAACCAGAAGTATCTCCGCACCGCCAAGTGCCTCAACTTTATGTTGTATCACTAGCCACTTTAAACTATGCCACTTTTATGTTTACATACCCTACATTACTCATCTCATATGTATATATTGTACTCGATACCATCTACTGCATCTTGCCTATGTCCTTCTGTACCATCACTCATTCATATATCTTTATGTACATATTCTTTATCCCCTTACACTTGTGTGTATAAGGTAGTAGTTGTGGAATTGTTAGATTACTCGTTGGATATTACTGCATTGTCGGAACTAGAAGCACAAGCATTTCGCTACACTCGCATTAACATCTGCTAATCATGTGTATGTGACAAATACAATTTGATTGGATTTGAACTCCAGGCAAGCCAGATGGGCCCTGCTGTTCACACGGTTCAACTTCTCCCTCTCGTACCGGCCGGGATCCAAGAATGTAAAGCCGGATGCAGTGTCCCGCTGCTATAGCCCCACAGGTACCACCCCGGAGCCGAGACCATCCTTCCCACCTCGTGCCTGGTGACGGCACTCAGCTGGGAAACAGGTTTGGGAGGCGCAGTGGTCCCAGCCGAACCCTGGGTGGGGGCCCTGACAATAGGATGTTTGTGCCTGATGCTGTTCTCTCTGCGGTCCTGGAGTGGGCCCATTCCTCCAGGCTTGCCTGCCACCTGTCGGACCCTGACATTTTTTACATTTTACATTTTACATTTAAGTCATTTAGCAGACGCTCTTATCCAGAGCGACTTACAAATTGGTGCTTTCACCTTATGACATCCAGTGGAACAGCCACTTTACAATAGTGCATCTAGGTCTTTTAAGGGGGGGGGGGGGAGGGGGAGAAGGATTACTTTATCCTATCCTAGGTATTCCTTAAAGAGGTGGGGTTTCAGGTGTCTCCGGAAGGTGGTGATTGACTCCGCTGTCCTGGCGTCGTGAGGGAGTTTGTTCCACCATTGGGGGGCCAGAGCAGCGAACAGTTTTGACTGGGCTGAGCGGGAACTGTACTTCCTCAGTGGTAGGGAGGCGAGCAGGCCAGAGGTGGATGAACGCAGTGCCCTTGTTTGGGTGTAGGGCCTGATCAGAGCCTGGAGGTAGTGAGGTGCCGTTCCCCTCACAGCTCCGTAGGCAAGCACCATGGTCTTGTAGCGGATGCGAGCTTCAACTGGAAGCCAGTGGAGAGAGCGGAGGAGCGGGGTGACGTGAGAGAACTTGGGAAGGTTGAACACCAGACGGGCTGCGGCGTTCTGGATGAGTTGTAGGGGTTTAATGGCACAGGCAGGGAGCCCAGCCAACAGCGAGTTGCAGTAATCCAGACGGGAGATGACAAGTGCCTGGATTAGGACCTGCGCCGCTTCCTGTGTGAGGCAGGGTCGTACTCTGCGGATGTTGTAGAGCATGAACCTACAGGAACGGGCCACCGCCTTGATGTTAGTTGAGAACGACAGGGTGTTGTCCAGGATCACGCCAAGGTTCTTAGCGCTCTGGGAGGAGGACACAATGGAGTTGTCAACCGTGATGGCGAGATCATGGAACGGGCAGTCCTTCCCCGGGAGGAAGAGCAGTTCCGTCTTGCCGAGGTTCAGCTTGAGGTGGTGATCCGTCATCCACACGGATATGTCTGCCAGACATGCAGAGATGCGATTCGCCACCTGGTCATCAGAAGGGGGAAAGGAGAAGATTAATTGTGTGTCGTCTGCATAGCAATGATAGGAGAGACCATGTGAGGTTATGACAGAGCCAAGTGACTTGGTGTATAGCGAGAATAGGAGAGGGCCTAGAACAGAGCCCTGGGGGACACCAGTGGTGAGAGCACGTGGTGTGGAGACGGATTCTCGCCACGCCACCTGGTAGGAGCGACCTGTCAGGTAGGACGCAATCCAAGCGTGGGCCGCGCCGGAGATGCCCAACTCGGAGAGGGTGGAGAGGAGGATCTGATGGTTCACAGTATCGAAGGCAGCCGATAGGTCTAGAAGGATGAGAGCAGAGGAGAGAGAGTTAGCTTTAGCAGTGCGGAGCGCCTCCGTGATACAGAGAAGAGCAGTCTCAGTTGAATGACTAGTCTTGAAACCTGACTGATTTGGATCAAGAAGGTCATTCTGAGAGAGATAGCGGGAGAGCTGGCCAAGGACGGCACGTTCAAGAGTTTTGGAGAGAAAAGAAAGACCTTTGGCCACTTTTGGTGGCCTACTATTGGTCCCCGCGTTTGTCTGCACGGTCGGTGCTCAGAATAAGACTCCTTGGCAAGCTCCCGCTGGTCTTCTGCAACCACTACCTGTCCCTGACCGACTCTGGTCCCACGTAACCCTGGATTTCGTCACGGGTCTCCCCACGTCTGAGGGAAACACTGCCATCCTGACTGTGGTCGATCGGTTTTCCAAGGCCGCTCACTTCATTCCTCTCCCCAAACTACTCTCGGCCAAGAAGACGGCCCAGCTCATGGTGCAGCACATCTTCCGGATCCATAGACTGCCCATGGACATGGTCTCCGACCGGGGGCCTCAGTTCTGATCCTGGTTCTGGAAGGCATTCTGGACCCTCATTGGGTCATCGGCCAGCCTGTTCTCTGGGTTCCATCCCCAGTCCAATGGCCAGTCGGAGCGAGCCAACTAGGATCTTCAGACTACTCTGAGCCTGTTCATTCCTTAATGACTGTGGAGTAAGTCTGTTCATTCCTTAATGACTCTGGAGTCAGAGCCTGTTCATTCCTTAATGACTGTGGAGTCAGAGTCTGTTCATTCCTTAATGCCCGTGGAGTCAGAGCCTGTTCATTCCTTAACCTCTTAAGTCGACCCTCTACTTTTTTGAACATTCTGTTAAAAATCGCGCAACATTTCAGCGCCCTGCTACTCATGCCAGGAATATAGTATATGCATTTGCTTAGTCTGTGTGGATAGAAAACACTCAGACGTTTATAAAACTGGTTAAATCACTGCTGTGGCTTTACCAGAACGGCTTTTACATCGAAAAGCACAGGAAAAACTGATCACTGAAAATGGGAAAATATATCCATGCGCTACTTGAACCCATTGATAAAGGTGAACCACAATTAATTGACTGAGGTTGCAGTACCTACAGCTTCCACACGGTGTCTAGAGTCTTGTCATTTCCCTTCGAGTTTTTTCTTGGTCAAACACATGCAGGGCACCGTATCTCCTTAGGTCTAGGACCGGATATTTTCGTTGAGTTTCTAGCCGGACATTTTTCCAGACGGACAGCTAATGATCTTTACATCGCCTCCTGATGAATTTTATCGCTTATTAACGTTTACTAATACCTAAAGTTGCATTACAAACGTATTTCGAAGTGTTTTGTGAAAGTTTATCGTCGACTTTTTGAATTTAAAAAAATTACGTTACGTTTTGAAACGATGTTTTTTTCGTTTATCACACAGTCTACATATAACGATATCTAGGCTTTATATGGGCCGATTTAATCGAAATAAAGACCCAAATAGTGTTTATGGGACATCTAGGAGTGCCAACAAAGAAGATGGTGAAAGGTAATGAATGTTTTCTATTTTATTGTGCGGTTTGTGTAACGCCGAAATGCTAATTATTTTGTTTACGTCCCCTGTGGGTCTTTTGGGGTGTTACATGCTATCAGATAATAGCTTCTCATGCTTTCGCGAAAAGCATTTTAAAAATCTGACTTGTTGCCTGGATTCACAACGAGTGTAGCTTTAATTCGATACCCTGCATGTGTATTTTAATGAACTTTTGAGTTTTAACTAATACTATTAGCATTTAGCGTAGCGCATTTGCATTTCCAGAGCTCTAGTTGGGACGCAAGCGTCCCGAGTAGAAGCAACAGGTTAATGACTGTGGAGTCAGTCTGTTCATTCCTTAATGACTGTGGAGTCAGAGTCTGTTCATTCCTTAATGACTGTGGAGTCAGTCTGTTCATTCCTTAATGACTGTGGAGTCAGTCTGTTCATTCCTTAATGACAGTGGAGCCAGAGTCTGTTAAACCCTTAATGCCGGTGGAGTCAGAGTCTGTTCCTTCCTTAATGACTGTGGAGTCAGAGCCTGTTCATTTCTTAATGACTGTGGAGTCAGAGTCTGTTCCTTCCTTAATGACTGTGGAGTCAGAGTCTGTTCATTCCTTAATGACTGTGGAGTCAGAGTCTGTTCATTCCTCAATGACTGTGGAGTCAGAGTCTGTTCATTCCTTAATGACTGTGGAGTCAGTCTGTTCATTCCTTAATGACTGTGGAGTCAGAGTCTGTTCATTCCTTAATGACTGTGGAGTCAGTCTGTTCATTCCTTAATGACTGTGGAGTCAGTCTGTTCATTCCTTAATGACTGTGGAGTCAGAGTCTGTTCATTCCTTAATGACTGTGGAGTCAGTCTGTTCATTCCTTAATGACTGTGGAGTCAGTCTGTTCATTCCTTAATGACAGTGGAGCCAGAGTCTGTTAAACCCTTAATGACTGTGGAGTCAGAGTCTGTTCCTTCCTTAATGACTGTGGAGTCAGAGCCTGTTCATTTCTTAATGACTGTGGAGTCAGAGTCTGTTCCTTCCTTAATGACTGTGGAGTCAGAGTCTGTTCATTCCTTAATGACTGTGGAGTCAGAGTCTGTTCATTCCTTAATGACTGTGGAGTCAGAGTCTGTTCATTCCTTAATGACTGTGGAGTCAGAGTCTGTTCATTCCTTAATGACTGTGGAGTCAGTCTGTTCATTCCTTAATGACTGTGGAGTCAGAGTCTGTTCATTCCTTAATGACTGTGGAGTCAGTCTGTTCATTCCTTAATGACTGTGGAGTCAGTCTGTTCATTCCTTAATGCCCGTGGAGTCAGAGTCTGTTCATTCCTTCCGGGTTGGAGCGAGCGGTCGCATCTGCACTTCGGTCCGCAGGTAGTATAACTTTTCATTACATTTCATTATAGTACAACGGTTTGATTTGTCTAATCTTAGCAATTTCTTCTTAGATAGCTACATAGCCGTCTTTGTATCAAAGATAATTGCGTAATTATCGTATTTCGTCGTCCTAACGTAGTCTACACTGCTATCTGCCCAGCAGCTAGCCAGCTAGCAAACGTCCACCGTCTACCGAATAGCAGCACTGTAAAAACTATTACACTCAACTGAACGACTTGATTAGTGTAGTGTTAGCTAGCTACATAGTTGTCTTTGCTGTCTTCGTATCCAAGATAATTGTGTAGTTTAGAGTGTGTAGTCTTAGAGTGATTATCTTAATTTACCGAGGTTAGCTAGCCAGCTATTTGTCGTCCTTAACGTAGGAGACACTGCTAGCTAGCCAACAGCTAGCCAACGTCTACCGAATAGAACTTCCTCACTCAACAACCGGTCGCATTCCGCTTCGCTCCACAGGTAGTATCACATTTTCATTTCATTTCATTACAGTACAACGGTTTGATTTGTTTGATCGTAGCTAGCTACATAGCTAGCTACATAGCCGTCTTTGTATCAAAGATAATTGTGTAGTCTAGAGCGATTTTCTAGGTTAGCTAGCCAGCTATTGTCGTTCTTTTAACGCAACGTAACGTAATCAACACTGCTAGCTAGCCAGCTAGCCCCCGAATAGCAGCACTGTAGAAACTATCACACTCAACGGAACGACTTGATTAGTGTAGTGTCAACAACGCAGCCACTGCCAGCTAGCCTACAAAGTCAACAACGCAGCCGCTGCCAGCTAGCCTACTTCAGCAGTACTGTATCATTTTAATCATTTTAGTCAATAAGATTCTTGCTACGTAAGCTTAACTTTCTGAACATTCGAGACGTGTAGTCCACTTGTCATTCCAATCTCCTTTGCATTAGCGTAGCCTCTTCTGTAGCCTGTCAACTATGTGTCTGTCTATCCCTGTTCTCTCCTCTCTGCACAGACCATACAAACGCTCCACACCGCGTGGCCGCGGCCACCCTAATCTGGTGGTCCCAGCGCGCACGACCCACGTGGAGTTTCAGGTCTCCGGTAGCCTCTGGAACTGCCGATCTGCGGCCAACAAGGCAGCGTTCATCTCAGCCTATGCCTCCCTCCAGTCCCTCGACTTCTTGGCACTGAAGGAAACATGGATCACCACAGATAACACTGCTACTCCTACTGCTCTCTCTTCGTCCGCCCACGTGTTCTCGCACACCCCGAGAGCTTCTGGTCAGCGGGGTGGTGGCACCGGGATCCTCATCTTTCCCAAGTGGTCATTCTCTCTTTCTCCCCTTACCCATCTGTCTATCGCCTCCTTTGAATTCCATGCTGTCACAGTTACCAGCCCTTTCAAGCTTAACATCCTTATCATTTATCGCCCTCCAGGTTCCCTCGGAGAGTTCATCAATGAGCTTGATGCCTTGATAAGCTCCTTTCCTGAGGACGGCTCACCTCTCACAGTTCTGGGCGACTTTAACCTCCCCACGTCTACCTTTGACTCATTCCTCTCTGCCTCCTTCTTTCCACTCCTCTCCTCTTTTGACCTCACCCTCTCACCTTCCCCCTACTCACAAGGCAGGCAATACGCTCGACCTCATCTTTACTAGATGCTGTTCTTCCACTAACCTCATTGCAACTCCCATCCAAGTCTCCGACCACTACCTTGTATCCTTTTCCCTCTCGCTCTCATCCAACACTTCCCACACTGCCCCTACTCGGATGGTATCGCGCCGTCCCAACCTTCGCTCTCTCCCCCGCTACTCTCTCCTCTTCCATCCTATCATCTCTTCCCTCTGCTCAAACCTTCTCCAACCCATCTCCTGATTCTGCCTCCTCAACCCTCCTCTCCTCCCTTTCTGCATCCTTTGACTCTCTATGTCCCCTATCCTCCAGGCCGGCTCGGTCCTCCCCTCCCGCTCCGTGGCTCGACGACTCATTGCGAGCTCACAGAACAGGGCTCCGGGCAGCCGAGCGGAAATGGAGGAAAACTCGCCTCCCTGCGGACCTGGCATCCTTTCACTCCCTCCTCTCTACATTTTCCTCTTCTGTCTCTGCTGCTAAAGCCACTTTCTACCACCATTGGCCCCGCAATGGTGGAACAAACTCCCTCACGACGCCAGGACAGCGGAGTCAATCACCACCTTCCGGAGACACCTGAAACCCCACCTCTTGAAGGAATACCTAGGATAGGATAAAGTAATCCTTCTCACCCCCCCCCCCTTAAAAGACCTAGATGCACTATTGTAAAGTGGCTGTTCCACTGGATGTCATAAGGTGAAAGCACCAATTTGTAAGTCACTCTGGATAAGAGCGTCTGCTAAATGACTTAAATGTAATGTTAAATGTCTACCACTCTAAATTCCAAGCATCTGCCTCTAACCCTAGGAAGCTCTTTGCCACCTTCTCCTCCCTCCTGAATCCTCCTCCCCCTCCCCCCTCCCTCTCTGCAGATGACTTCGTCAACCATTTTGAAAAGAAGGTCGACGACATCCGATCCTCGTTTGCTAAGTCAAACGACACCGCTGGTTCTGCTCACACTGCCCTACCCTGTGCTCTGACCTCTTTCTCCCCTCTCTCTCCAGATGAAATCTCGCGTCTTGTGACGGCCGGCCGCCCAACAACCTGCCCGCTTGACCCTATCCCCTCCTCTCTTCTCCAGACCATTTCCGGAGACCTTCTCCCTTACCTCACCTCGCTCATCAACTCATCCCTGACCGCTGGCTACGTCCCTTCCGTCTTCAAGAGAGCGAGAGTTGCACCCCTTCTGAAAAAACCTACACTCGATCCCTCCGATGTCAACAACTACAGACCAGTATCCCTTCTTTCTTTTCTCTCCAAAACTCTTGAACGTGCCGTCCTTGGCCAGCTCTCCCGCTATCTCTCTCAGAATGACCTTCTTGATCCAAATCAGTCAGGTTTCAAGACTAGTCATTCAACTGAGACTGCTCTTCTCTGTATCACGGAGGCGCTCCGCACTGCTAAAGCTAACTCTCTCTCCTCTGCTCTCATCCTTCTAGACCTATCGGCTGCCTTCGATACTGTGAACCATCAGATCCTCCTCTCCACCCTCTCCAAGTTGGGCATCTCCGGCGCGGCCCACGCTTGGATTGCGTCCTACCTGACAGGTCGCTCCTACCAGGTGGCGTGGCGAGAATCTGTCTCCTCACCACGCGCTCTCACCACTGGCGTCCCCAGGGCTCTGTTCTAGGCCCTCTCCTATTCTCGCTATACACCAAGTCACTTGGCTCTGTCATAACCTCACATGGTCTCTCCTATCATTGCTATGCAGACGACACACAATTAATCTTCTCCTTTCCCCTTCTGATGACCAGGTGGCGAATCGCATCTCTGCATGTCTGGCAGACATATCAGTGTGGATGACGGTCACCACCTCAAGCTGAACCTTGGCAAGACGGAGCTGCTCTTCCTCCCGGGGAAGGACTGCCCGTTCCATGATCTCGCCATCACGGTTGACAACTCCATTGTGTCCTCCTCCCAGAGCGCTAAGAACCTTGGCGTGATCCTGGACAACACCCTGTCGTTCTCAACTAACATCAAGGCGGTAGCCCGTTCCTGTAGGTTCATGCTCTACAACATCCGCAGAGTACGACCCTGCCTCACACAGGAAGCGGCGCAGGTCCTAATCCAGGCACTTGTCATCTCCCGTCTGGATTACTGCAACTCGCTGTTGGCTGGGCTCCCTGCCTGTGCCATTAAACCCCTACAACTCATCCAGAACGCCGCAGCCCGTCTGGTGTTCAACCTTCCCAAGTTCTCTCACGTCACCCCGCTCCTCCGCTCTCTCCACTGGCTTCCAGTTGAAGCTCGCATCCGCTACAAGACCATGGTGCTTGCCTACGGAGCTGTGAGGGGAACGGCACCTCAGTACCTCCAGGCTCTGATCAGGCCCTACACCCAAACAAGGGCACTGCGTTTATCCACCTCTGGCCTGCTCGCCTCCCTACCACTG
The DNA here is from genome assembly GCF_034236695.1 of Oncorhynchus nerka. Classification (NCBI taxonomy): domain Eukaryota; kingdom Metazoa; phylum Chordata; class Actinopteri; order Salmoniformes; family Salmonidae; genus Oncorhynchus; species Oncorhynchus nerka. Next base: position 34,628 of record NW_027039729.1, on the reverse strand, counting down.
AGGAAGTACAGTTCCCGCTCAGCCCAGTCAAAACTGTTCGCTGCTCTGGCCCCCCAATGGTGGAACAAACTCCCTCACGATGCCAGGACAGCGGAGTCAATCACCACCTTCCGGAGACACCTGAAACCCCACCTCTTTAAGGAATACCTAGGATAGGATAAAGTAATCCTTCTCACCCCCCTTAAAAATTTAGATGCACTATTGTAAAGTGGCTGTTCCACTGGATGTCATAAGGTGAACGCACCAATTTGTAAGTCGCTCTGGATAAGAGCGTCTGCTAAATGACTTAAATGTAAATGTAATTCCTTAATGACTGTGGAGTCAGAGTCTGTTCATTCCTTAATGACTGTGGAGTCAGAGTCTGTTCATTCCTCAATGACTGTGGAGTCAGAGTCTGTTCATTCCTTAATGACTGTGGAGTCAGTCTGTTCATTCCTTAATGACTGTGGAGTCAGAGTCTGTTCATTCCTTAATGACTGTGGAGTCAGTCTGTTCATTCCTTAATGCCCGTGGAGTCAGAGTCTGTTCATTCCTTAATGACTGTGGAGTCAGAGTCTGTTCATTCCTTAATGACTGTGGAGTCAGAGTCTGTTCATTCCTTAATGACTGTGGAGTCAGAGTCTGTTCATTCCTTAATGACTGTGGTAGGGATGCTGTTATGGGTTTATGGTCTACACGTGGTTGTGACGCCGGTTGGACTTACTGCCAAATTCTCTAAAATGACGTTGGAGGCGGGTTATGGTAGAGAAATTAACATTCAATTATATGGCAACAACTCTGGTGGACATTCCTGCAGTCCCCAGTACAAGGCGCACCTGTGTAATGATCACGCTGTTTAATCAACTTCTTGATATGCCACACCTGTCAGGTGAATGGATGATCTTGGCTAAAGGATAAATGCTCACTGATTTCTGAACAACATTTTAGAGAAATAAGCTTTTTGTGCTGATGAAACATTTCTGGGATTTCAGCTCATGAAACATAGGACCAACACTTAACATGTTGCGTTTATATTTTTGTTCAGTATAGAACCAGATAACGCCGTCATCAAACAGGCACAATGTAACTGTCTCAAAGACAGAAGGCACATTAGAATCAAAGGCATCAAACAGGCAGAATGTAACTGTCTCAAAGACAGAAGGCACATTAGAATCAAAGGCATATGGTAAACGCTTCATGTTCAATATTTGAATGCTTAATTTAGAGTTAAATATTTGTGATCGTAGCTAAGTGTTCTCTGATCTGGATATTTGTCTTTCAATTACACATGTTAAACCTGCTAGAGTCTACACACATGTTAAACCTGCTAGTCTACACACATGTTAAACCTGCTAGAGTCTACACACATGTTAAACCTGCTAGAGTCTACACACATGTTAAACCTGCTAGAGTCTACACACATGTTAAACCTGCTAGAGCCTACACACATGTTAAACCTGCTAGTCTACACACGTGTTAAACCTGCTAGAGTCTACACACATGTTAAACCTGCTAGAGTCTACACACATGTTAAACCTGCTAGAGTCTACACACATGTTAAACCTGCTAGAGTCTACACACATGTTAAACCTGCTAGAGTCTACACACATGTTAAACCTGCTAGTCTACACACATGTTAAACCTGCTAGAGTCTACACACATGTTAAACCTGCTAGAGTCTACACACATGTTAAACCTGCTAGAGTCTACACACATGTTAAACCTGCTAGAGCCTACACACATGTTAAACCTGCTAGAGTCTACACACATGTTAAACCTGCTAGAGTCTACACACATGTTAAACCTGCTAGTCTACACACATGTTAAACCTGCTAGAGTCTACACACATGTTAAACCTGCTAGAGTCTAGACACATGTTAAACCTGCTAGTCTACACACATGTTAAACCTGCTAGAGTCTACACACATGTTAAACCTGCTAGAGTCTACACACATGTTAAACCTGCTAGAGTCTAGACACATGTTAAACCTGCTAGTCTACACACATGTTAAACCTGCTAGAGTCTACACACATGTTAAACCTGCTAGAGTCTACACACATGTTAAACCTGCTAGAGCCTACACACATGTTAAACCTGCTAGTCTACACACATGTTAAACCTGCTAGTCTACACACATGTTAAACCTGCTAGAGCCTACACACATGTTAAACCTGCTAGAGTCTACACACATGTTAAACCTGCTAGAGCCTACACACATGTTAAACCTGCTAGAGCCTACACACATGTTAAACCTGCTAGTCTACACACATGTTAAACCTGCTAGAGCCTACACACATGTTAAACCTGCTAGTCTACACACATGTTAAACCTGCTACAGTCTACACACATGTTAAACCTGCTAGAGTCTAGACACATGTTAAACCTGCTAGAGTCTTTTGGGAAATGGGAAAACATATAGAACTGGAGATAATACTGATGATGATGATGAGGATGATGATGATGTAGTAGTAAAACACTAAACCACAGGGGTAGTACCTCTACATAGCGCTGAGTGAACGATGATTAAACTCCCGGTCTCTCTGGATCTAGACCTGTGATTGGTCCAACTGGAAATTCCAGGGCAGTGACCGTGGATTACTGTGAGGATTATTAACAATGAAATCTTTAATTCACACCGGTGTCATCATGCATTCCACTGGGGACTGGCTGTATCAGCGCTCAGTCCGTTTGCTGTCCTTCCACTGCCTCAGATCACGGCAACGATAAGTCCTCAGCAAACAACAGATGGGGGTTTAGAACATCCTAATGTATTATAAATCCATCTGGTCTCTATTGAAATTATGGAAGGAATCCAAACATGATTTTTTTTATGAGCTTTTCTCACAGATTTACAACAACAATAAATGTTTGCCTGTTTGCTTTGTAGGTAGCGAAGATTACGTCTGCAATGCAAGTGTGTTGAAAACGCCTGGCAAGTAAACAATTACATGTGTACTAAAGAACATTATCCTGTACTGATAAAGGCTCTTAAAGGGTTCTGCCTGAGGTCTTAAGGGCCCCACACAGTCTCAGATCCTCAACACGGTCCGTAGCGCCGTGTGAATAGGCGGTGAAATCACTGTGGAGAGCCCTTTAAGTTTTCTTGGAGAACTCTGGCCCGATAAGTGTGGGGTTCCTGACATCTACGGTTCTTCAGAATTCAAAAAGTTTGATTCAAGGATTTTTTCTGTATTTAAAAAAAAAACTGTTTTCTACATTGTATAAAAATGTTGAAGACATCAAAACAAGCGCTATGATAAAACTGGCTCTCATGAGGACCCCCACAGGAAAGGAAGACCCAGAGTTACCTCTGATGCAGAGGATAAGTTCATTAAAGTTACCAACCTACAAAAATTGCAGACCAAATAAATGCTTCACAGAGTTCAAGTAACAGACACATCTCAACATCAACTGTTCAGAGGAGACTGGGTGAATCAGGCCTTCGTGGTCAAAATGCTGCAAAGTAACCACTACTAAAGGACACCAATAATAAGAAGAGACTTGCTTGGGCCAAGAAACACGAGCAATGGACATTAGACCGGTGGAAATTTGTCCAAATTTGAGATTTTTGGTTCCAACCGCCATGTCTTTGTGAGACACAGAGTAGATGAACGGATGATCTCCGCATGTGTAGTTCCCACCGTGAAGCATGGAGGAGGAGGTGTGATGGTGTTCAGGGTGCTTTGCTGGTGACACTGTCTGTGATTTATTTAGAATTGAAGGCACACTTAACCAGCATGTCTACCACAGCATTCTGCAGCGATACACCATCCCATCTGGTTTGGGCTTCGTGGGACTATCATTTGTTTTTCAACAGGACAATGACCCAACATAAGGCTGCGTTGAGATAATGACTTATCAATGACCCACAGCTCTACCGTTGTCTCGCTGAGTCGTCGTCATGCTTTAGTAAATGTACATTATACAAGGGGCCTGGGTAGACACAATATAAGTAGCAGAATCTATGTCCCTCTTACTGCCATGAATGCCTCTGCTGATCCTGCAGATATTGTATGCAGCAATCGTGTGCCTATTGACCAGATTTATGCTGTTAGCAATGAGGTGGTGTGCCCTAGTAGGAACCCCACTGTGTTCAGCTCACCCTACACTAACATAAATAACATTAGCATGTCTACTTCTGCTAAGCTTCCCAGAAAACCAATGAAAACAAGCAAGCATCCCAGAAAAAAAGGCTCAAAATAGCCCACGTTATAACATATGTAGCTTAAGAAACAAGGTTCATGAAATTAATAACTTGCTAGTAACAGATGACATTCATATTTGGAATATCACTGAAACCCACTTAGATAATACCTTTACAGGCAACATCCGCATCGAGCTAAAGGCTAGAGCTGCTGCTTTCAAGCAGCGGGACAGAGGTGCTTTCAAGGAGCGGCAGGTAGCCTAGTGGTTAGAGTGTAGAGGTGGCAGGGTAGCCTAGTGGTTAGAGTGTAGAGGTGGCAGGGTAGCCTAGTGGTTAGAGTGTAGAGGCGGCAGGGTAGCCTAGTGGTTAGAGTGTAGAGGTGGCAGGGTAGCCTAGTGGTTAGAGTGTAGAGGTGGCAGGGTAGCCTAGTGGTTAGAGTGTAGAGGTAGCAGGGTAGCCTAGTGGTTAGAGTGTAGAGGCGGCAGGGTAGCCTAGTGGTTAGAGTGTAGAGGTGGCAGGGTAGCCTAGTGGTTAGAGCGTAGAGGCGGCAGGTAGTCTAGTGGTTAGAGTGTAGAGGTGGCAGGGTAGCCTAGTGGTTAGAGTGTAGAGGAGGCAGGTAGCCTAGTGGTTAGAGTGTAGAGGTGGCAGGTAGCCTAGTGGTTAGAGTGTAGAGGAGGCAGGTAGCCTAGTGGTTAGAGTGTAGAGGAGGTAGGGTAGTCTAGTGGTTAGAGTGTAGAGGTGGCAGGGTAGCCTAGTGGTTAGAGTGTAGAGGAGGCAGGTAGCCTAGTGGTTAGAGTGTAGAGGTGGCAGGTAGCCTAGTGGTTAGAGTGTAGAGGCGGCAGGGTAGCCTAGTGGTTAGAGTGTAGAGGTGGCAGGTAGCCTAGTGGTTAGAGTGTAGAGGTGGCAGGGTAGCCTAGTGGTTAGAGTGTAGAGGTGGCAGGTAGCCTAGTGGTTAGAGTGTAGAGGTGGCAGGGTAGCCTAGTGGTTAGAGTGTAGAGGCGGCAGGGTAGCCTAGTGGTTAGAGTGTAGAGGTGGCAGGGTAGCCTAGTGGTTAGAGTGTAGAGGTGGCAGGGTAGCCTAGTGGTTAGAGTGTAGAGGTGGCAGGGTAGCCTAGTGGTTAGAGTGTAGAGGCGGCAGGGTAGCCTAGTGGTTAGAGTGTAGAGGTGGCAGGGTAGCCTAGTGGTTAGAGCGTAGAGGCGGCAGGTAGTCTAGTGGTTAGAGTGTAGAGGTGGCAGGGTAGCCTAGTGGTTAGAGTGTAGAGGAGGCAGGTAGCCTAGTGGTTAGAGTGTAGAGGTGGCAGGGTAGCCTAGTGGTTAGAGTGTAGAGGTGGCAGGGTAGCCTAGTGGTTAGAGTGTAGAGGTGGCAGGGTAGCCTAGTGGTTAGAGTGTAGAGGTGGCAGGTAGCCTAGTGGTTAGAGTGTAGAGGTGGCAGGTAGCCTAGTGGTTAGAGTGTAGAGGTGGCAGGTAGTCTAGTGGTTAGAGTGTAGAGGTGGCAGGTAGTCTAGTGGTTAGAGTGTAGAGGTGGCAGGTAGCCTAGTGGTTAGAGTGTAGAGGTGGCAGGTAGTCTAGTGGTTAGAGTGTAGAGGAGGCAGGGTAGCCTAGTGGTTAGAGTGTAGAGGTGGCAGGGTAGCCTAGTGGTTAGAGTGTAGAGGAGGCAGGGTAGTCTAGTGGTTAGAGTGTAGAGGAGGCAGGGTAGCCTAGTGGTTAGAGTGTAGAGGCGGCAGGTCGTCTAGTGGTTAGAGTGTAGAGGCGGCAGGTAGCCTAGTGGTTAGAGTGTAGAGGCGGCAGGTAGCCTAGTGGTTAGAGTGTAGAGGCGGCAGGTAGCCTAGTGGTTAGAGTGGAGGGGAGGCAGGTAGCCTAGTGGTTAGAGCGTAGAGGTGGCAGGTATCCTAGTGGTTAGAGTGTAGAGGTGGCAGGTAGCCTAGTGGTTAGAGTGTAGAGGTGGCAGGTAGTCTAGTGGTTAGAGTGTAGAGGTGGCAGGTAGTCTAGTGGTTAGAGTGTAGAGGTGGCAGGTAGCCTAGTGGTTAGAGTGTAGAGGTGGCAGGTAGTCTAGTGGTTAGAGTGTAGAGGAGGCAGGGTAGCCTAGTGGTTAGAGTGTAGAGGTGGCAGGGTAGCCTAGTGGTTAGAGTGTAGAGGAGGCAGGGTAGTCTAGTGGTTAGAGTGTAGAGGAGGCAGGGTAGCCTAGTGGTTAGAGTGTAGAGGCGGCAGGTCGTCTAGTGGTTAGAGTGTAGAGGCGGCAGGTAGCCTAGTGGTTAGAGTGTAGAGGTGGCAGGTAGCCTAGTGGTTAGAGTGTAGAGGCGGCAGGTAGCCTAGTGGTTAGAGTGTAGAGGCGGCAGGTAGCCTAGTGGTTAGAGTGGAGGGGAGGCAGGTAGCCTAGTGGTTAGAGCGTAGAGGCGGCGGGTATCCTAGTGGTTAGAGCGTAGAGGCGGCAGGTAGCCTAGTGGTTAGAGCGTAGAGGCGGCAGGTAGCCTAGTGGTTAGAGCGTAGAGGCGGCGGGTAGCCTAGTGGTTAGAGCGTAGAGGCGGCGGGTAGCCTAGTGGTTAGAGCGTAGAGGCGGCGGGTAGCTTAGTGGTTAGAGCGTAGAGGCGGCGTGTAGCCTAGTGGTTAGAGCGTAGAGGCGGCAGGTAGCCTAGTGGTTAGAGCGTAGAGGCGGCGGGTAGCCTAGTGGTTAGAGCGTTGGGCCAGTAACCGAAAGGTTGCTAGATCAAATCCCCGAGCTGACAGGGTAAAAATCTTTCGTTCTGCCCCTGAACAAGGCAGTTCAACAACCCATATTCTGGACAAATGTAACTAAAGCTGGGAATTTCAATATAATCAAACTAGCAACGGAAATGATCACAAGTCAGTCATAACGTGACTAATAGGTTAGAGTATCTATTTATGTAGCAAGATAAAAACACGGAGCCTAACGTTAGCTAGAGCGCTAGCTGCTAGGAGGATGTCGTGTCATTGGAGGAGTGGGTGATTTGTTATCCCTCATATAGTTTTTCGGTGACTATACACAGCTAGTGATGCAGGTGTCATTTGGTTAGCTAGACATGTGCATCGCTTCGCTAGCTAGCTATGCTGAACTTGAACGACTGTTATCCAGTTAGCATATCTCTTCCATTTGCAAATCCACTCTGGTTGTCTCTATCAGTTCCTCCTCTCCACCCTCTCACTGAGAGCCTGAGACGCCCAGCCCTGAGAGGGTGGAGAGGAGGATCTGATAGAGCCTGAGACACCCAGCCCTGAGAGGGTGGAGAGGAGGATCTGATAGAGCCTGAGACACCCAGCCCTGAGAGGGTGGAGAGGAGGATCTGATAGAGCCTCAGACACCCAGCCCTGAGAGGGTGGAGAGGAGGATCTGATGGAGCCTGAGACACCCAGCCCTGAGAGGGTGGAGAGGAGGATCTGATAGAGCCTGAGACACCCAGCCCTGAGAGGGTGGAGAGGAGGATCTGATAGAGCCTGAGACACCCAGCCCTGAGAGGGTGGAGAGGAGGATCTGATAGAGCCTGAGACACCCAGCCCTGAGAGGGTGCAGAGGAGGACCTGATAGAGCCTGAGACACCCAGCCCTGAGAGGGTGCAGAGGAGGACCTGATAGAGCCTGAGACACCCAGCCCTGAGAGGGTGCAGAGGAGGACCTGATAGAGCCTGAGACACCCAGCCCTGAGAGGGTGAAGATGATAGAGCCTGAGACGTCCAGCCCTGAGAGGGTGGAGAGGAGGATCTGATAGAGCCTGAGACACCCAGCCCTGAGAGGGTGGAGAGGAGGATCTGATGGTTCTGTGTCGAAAGCAGCATATAGATCTAGGAGGATGCGAACAGAGGGAGAGAGAGTCAGCTTTGGCAGTGCAGAGAGCCTCTGTGACAAAGAGAAGAGCAGTCTCTGTTGAGTGACCCGTCTTGAAGTCTGACTGGTTAGGATCAAGAAGACCATTCTGAGAGAGATAGCGAGAGAGTTGATCAGAGACGCCACGTAAAAAAAATGTTTAAATAAAGAAGGGATACCGGACTAGTTTTTGACGTCAGAGGAGTCGAGTGTTGGTTTCTCTTGAGGAGGGGAGCGACTCGGGCCATTTTGAAGTCAGAGGGGATGCAGAAAGTAGTCAGGGATGAGTTGATGAGGGAAGTGAGGAATGTCAGAAGGTCTCCAGAGATGGTCTGGAGAAAGGAGGAGGGCAATGGCTATAAAAAGAAGCCAAAAGGTTTTTGAAGAGAAGCTATAAACATTCCAGGACAATGCCTGTTGGGTCCCCTATACTCTACCAAAAGGGTTTTTCGGCTGTCCCCATTGGAGAACCCTTTTTGGTTGCAGGTAAAACCTTTTTTGGTTGCAGGTAAAACCTTTTTTGGTTCCAGGTAGAACCCTTTTGGTTCCAGGTAGAACCATTTTGGGTTCCATGTAGAGCCCTCTGTGGAAAGGGTTCTACATGGTACCCAAAACAGTTATACTTGGAACCAAAAGGGTTCTACCTGGAACCAACAAGGATTTTTCAAAGGGTTCTCTCCTATGGGGACAGTCAAAGATCCCTTTTAGGTTCGAGATAGCACCTTTTTTCTCAGAGTGTAGCAGTGGCCTGCTGGTCGGGAGTGACAGCTCTCTGTTTGAATGAGACAGGTCTGCTTGAGGTACTCAAGATGGGATAGAGAGCAACATAAAGCCATGTCATCTTCCTCACTGGAATGTGCTTTCAACATCCACCGACCAGAGTTGGATGACTGACTTTCAGATAAGCAACACCCTCATTCACTCTTAACCACAATCTACCCCACCCTCACTCAACATCAGGCACATCAACATCTACCCCACCCTCACTCAACATCAGACACATAAACATCTACCCCACCCTCACTCAACATCAGACACGTCAACAACATCTACCCCACCCTCACTCAACATCAGGCACGTCAACAACATCTACCCCACCCTCACTCAACATCAGACACATCAACAACATCTACCCCACCCTCACTCAACATCAGACACGTCAACAACATCTACCCCACCCTCACTCAACATCAGGCACGTCAACAACATCTACCCCACCCTCACTCAACATCAGGCACGTCAACAACATCTACCCCACCCTCACTCAACATCAGGCACGTCAACATCTACCCCACCCTCACTCAACATCAGACACGTCAACAACATCTACCCCACCCTCACTCCAACATCAGGCACATCAACATCTACCCCACCCTCACTCAACATCAGACACGTCAACAACATCTACCCCACCCTCACTCAACATCAGGCACATCAACATCTACCCCACCCTCACTCAACATCAGGCACGTCAACAACATCTACCCCACCCTCACTCAACATCAGACACATCAACATCTACCCCACCCTCACTCAACATCAGACACGTCAACAACATCTACCCCACCCTCACTCAACATCAGGCACGTCAACAACATCTACCCCACCCTCACTCAACATCAGGCACGTCAACAACATCTACCCCACCCTCACTCAACATCAGGCACATCAACAACATCTACCCCACCCTCACTCAACATCAGGCACGCCAACAACATCTACCCCACCCTCACTCAACATCAGGCACGTCAACAACATCTACCCCACCCTCACTCAACATCAGGCACGTCAACATCAACCCCACCCTCACTCAACATCAGGCACATCAACATCTACCCCACCCTCACTCAACATCAGGCACGTCAACAACATCTACCCCACCCTCACTCAACATCAGACACATCAACAACATCTACCCCACCCTCACTCCAACATCAGGCACGTCAACAACATCTACCCCACCCTCACTCAACATCAGGCACGTCAACAACATCTACCCCACCCTCACTCAACATCAGGCACATCAACAACATCTACCCCACCCTCACTCAACATCAGGCACGTCAACAACATCTACCCCACCCTCACTCAACATCAGGCACGCGTCAACAACATCTACCCCACCCTCACTCAACATCAGGCACGTCAACATCTACCCCACCCTCACTCAACATCAGGCACATCAACATCTACCCCACCCTCACTCAACATCAGGCACGTCAACAACATCTACCCCACCCTCACTCAACATCAGACACATCAACAACATCTACCCCACCCTCACTCAACATCAGGCACGTCAACAACATCTACCCCACCCTCACTCAACATCAGGCACGTCAACAACATCTACCCCACCCTCACTCAACATCAGGCACATCAACATCTACCCCACCCTCACTCAACATCAGGCACATCAACATCTACCCCACCCTCACTCAACATCAGGCACGTCAACAACATCTACCCCACCCTCACTCAACATCAGACACGTCAACATCTACCCCACCCTCACTCAACATCAGGCACATCAACAACATCTACCCCACCCTCACTCAACATCAGGCACATCAACATCTATCCCACCCTCACTCAACATCAGGCACGTCAACAACATCTACCCCACCCTCACTCAACATCAGACACGTCAACATCTACCCCACCCTCACTCAACATCAGGCACATCAACAACATCTACCCCACCCTCACTCAACATCAGGCACGTCAACAACATCTACCCCACCCTCACTCAACATCAGGCACGTCAACAACATCTACCCCACCCTCACTCAACATCAGGCACATCAACATCTACCCCACCCTCACTCAACATCAGGCACGTCAACAACATCTACCCCACCCTCACTTAACATCAGGCACGTCAACATCTACCCCACCCTCACTCAACATCAGGCACATCAACAACATCTACCCCACCCTCACTCAACATCAGGCACATCAACATCTACCCCACCCTCACTCAACATCAGACACGTCAACAACATCTACCCCACCCTCACTCAACATCAGGCATGTCAACATCTACCCCACCCTCACTCAACATCAGGCACATCAACAACATCTACCCCACCCTCACTCAACATCAGGCACATCAACATCTACCCCACCCTCACTCAACATCAGGCACATCAACATCTACCCCACCCTCACTCAACATCAGGCACATCAACATCTACCCCACCCTCACTCAACATCAGGCACGTCAACAACATCTACCCCACCCTCACTCAACATCAGGCACGACAACATCTACCCCACCCTCACTCAACATCAGGCACATCAACATCTACCCCACCCTCACTCAACATCAGGCACGTCAACAACATCTACCCCACCCTCACTCAACATCAGGCACGACAACATCTACCCCACCCTCACTCAACATCAGGCACGTCAACAACATCTACCCCACCCTCACTCAACATCAGACACATCAACATCTACCCCACCCTCACTCAACATCAGGCACGTCAACAACATCTACCCCACCCTCACTCAACATCAGGCACGTCAACAACATCTACCCCACCCTCACTCAACATCAGGCACGTCAACAACATCTACCCCACCCTCACTCAACATCAGGCACGTCAACAACATCTACCCCACCCTCACTCAACATCAGGCACCACGTCAACAACATCTACCCCACCCTCACTCAACATCAGGCACGTCAACATCTACCCCACCCTCACTCAACATCAGGCACCACGTCAACAACATCTACCCCACCCTCACTCAACATCAGGCACCACGTCAACAACATATATCCAACAACGTTTTTCAAAAGGAAAGTAAAGCTGAAGAGCTACACTTTTATCGGTGCACAAAAATGACTATGTTGTCACTCTCTGTGCTGTTGTGGAGATGGGTTGAGTGATGGTTGCTGTGGTGCCCAAGGTTAGCCAACAGTTCCCCCCTATACTACAGTATAGGCCATGGACCAGAATGTTGTCCAGCTGTGTCAGATGACAGTGTGTCTTTAATGCTTTACAGTGCTTAGGGCTTTTGTCTACATATCCAGATGTCACTCCTAAAAGCTGGATGTAGGACCATTAAATCTTCCTGTCACAGTAAAGCATTAAAAACCTACTCTGTCCCTGTCATACATGTCTTTTATATGAGCAGAGCGGAGAGCAGCGCTAAAAGTGTGAGTCAAAACTCAATCGAGCCACGTGCTTCCTCAAAACAACCGACAGGTACCATGCATCAAGCTCTGCCACGGTACCCAGGGGAGGACTTCTAGAGCATGTAGCTAGCTAGCTAATACAAGGTCAAAGTGTGTTGCAAAGTAGGTTAACTGCTCTACTGTGTCCTTGTCATTATTGACTCATAGAGGTGTTATAGCACCCATTATGACTCATAGCAATGTTATAGCACCCATTATGACTCATAGAGGTGTTATAGCACCCATTATGACTCATAGGACCCAGTATGACTCGTAGAGGTGTTATAGCACCTATTATGACTTATAGCAATGTTATAGCACCCATTATGACTCATAGCAATGTTATAGCACCCATTATGTCTCATAGAGGTGTTATAGCACCCATTGTGACTCATAGAGGTGTTATAGCACCCATTATGACTCGTAGAGGTGTTATAGCACCCATTATGACTCATATAGGTGTTATAGCACCCATTTGGACTTTTAGCAATGTTATAGCACCCATTATGACTCATAGAGGTGTTATAGCACCCATTATGACCCATAGAGGTGTTATAGCACCCATTATGTCTCATAGAGGTGTTATAGCACCCATTATGTCTCATAGAGGTGTTATAGCACCCATTATGACTCATAGCACCCACTATGACTCATAGAGGTGTTATAGCACCCATTATGACTCATAGCAACCAGTATGACTCGTAGAGGTGTTATAGCACCCACTATGACTCATAGAGGTGTTATAGCACCCATTATGACTCATAGCACCCAGTATGACTCGTAGAGGTGTTATAGCACCCACTATGACTCATAGAGGTGTTATAGCACCCATTATGACTCATAGCACCCAGTATGACTCGTAGAGGTGTTATAGCACCCATTATGACTCATAGCAATGTTATAGCACCCATTATGTCTCATAGAGGTGTTATAGCACCCATTATGACTCATAGAGGTGTTATAGCACCCATTATGACTCATAGAGGTGTTATAGCACCCATTATGTCTCATAGAGGTGTTATAGCACCCATTATGACTCATAGAGGTGTTATAGCACCCATTATGACTCATAGAGGTGTTATAGCACCCATTATGACTCATAGAGGTGTTATAGCACCCATTATGACTCATAGCAATGTTATAGCACCCATTATGACTCATATATGTGTTATAGCACCCATTATGTATCATAGCAATGTTATAGCACCCATTATGACTCATATAGGTGTTATAGCACCCATTTGGACTTTTAGCAAGGTTATAGCACCCATTATGACTCATAGGTGTGTTATAGCACCCATTATGACTCATAGAGGTGTTATAGCACCCATTATTCATATATTTTAAATAACTCTAACAAAGAGTGTCTGATATAAGCTTGAATCAGTCATATATATACACACCACAGTATAGAGTCCACGTTGAGTCCATCTCTATAACCATGTAACTGTCTCTTTTATTGAACCTTTATTTAACTAGGCAAGTCAGTTAAGAACAAATTCTTATTTTCGATGACGGCCTAGGAACAGTGGGTTAACTGCCTTGTTCAGGGGCAGAACGACAGCCTGGGAACAGTGGGTTTAACTGCCTTGTTCAGAGGCAGAACGACAGCCTGGGAACAGTGGGTTAACTGCCTTGTTCAGAGGCAGAACGACAGCCTGGGAACAGTGGGTTAACTGCCTTGTTCAGGGGCAGAATGACAGCCTGGGAACAGTGGGTTAACTGCCTTGTTCAGGGGGCAGAACAACAGATTTTTACCTTGTCAGCTCGGGGGTTTGATCTTGCAACCTTTCGGGTTACTGTCCCAACACTCTAACCACTAGGCTACGCCCCTCTGTGCTTGGCACTTCTGAAACCAATCCGTTCTCACACATTCCTTTCCCCTGAGACCTTCAACACACAACTTATTCAAACAAATCACTGTTGAAGTGGAATACAAGGTAGGTCTAGTCACTGTAGTGACCAGGTTTTGTCTCACTTTGGCATTTATACACCTTTTGCACATTATCAGTAAGTTACTCTCTGAACTGCAGGTACTTTCAGATAGTGGTGTTTTTTCAGGGGAGGAGAGTCTAGGTGTTTTCCATGTCTGACCTGGAAATGCAAACAGAAGGGAATTTTCCAGTCCTGTAACGTTGAATATGTGCTAAAACGAAAGAACATGTGTATCCAGTGTGCCAATGCAACACGTGAAAGGCAGGAAACGGCAGAGAAAGAGAGAATAGCCTGACGAATGTGAGTGATCTGCCAGACACTGATGCCCGTTCTTCCTGCCCCATAGGGCATCAGTTAGTGGAGGAGAACGACGAGTCCTTTCACTCATATGCTGCACGCAGCCGTCAGGAGCACGTTAGGAGCACAAACGTGAGCACGTTAGGAGCACAAACGCGAGCACGTTAGGGGCACGTTAAGAGCACGCTAGGACAGGAGTAGCCCGCTGAAAAACAGCTGATCGCGGAGGAATATTCCACATGGACAGTTTCAGTTTTTTCGTTTCAGATTGAAAGAGAAAGTGTTATAATGAGAGTCACGGTACAGAGGAGTTATTACATAACAGGACTTTGAAACGGTAAAGCAACAATGACAGCAGGCTGAGAGCAACATGAGTTAGTCAGCAGCTTTATACACGGGGCACACAGTAGAGAGAAAGGTACAACAGTACACTGATATGTCCAGCCGTAAGAGTAGTAAACTCTACATGGATATCCACTCCATCCCTAACTAACCCACAAGCTACTTCTTAGGCACGAGCGAACAAAACAGGGAAACAATTCTAATTCTAAATTCAAACTAAATTGGTATACTGTATAAATTGGTCAATGAGTGCACTGAGCATGTAGCCTGGTTTATACTGTGCATGTAGGAAGGCAGGCTGTGTGAATCATTCAATCCCTCTTTCTATCCGTAGTCAGGAGGCAGTCATGTATTGTTTTCATCCATTGTCATTATACTCCATGTGCTCAATAGTCTGAATTAGTGGTCCTTTGTGACCAGTAGGCTACTACCATTATTGTACATCGACGCAATTAAACCTGTACGCACTGAAACATTTGACTTTATTTCAGAGTAGGTTGAACATTCATTTGAAGAAAGACAAAAGGCACTGTGTATTAATTTCAACAGAACAGAGTCAACACAGGCTTGAATAAGAGGCTACTGGAAAAGTACAGTTGTTCAAATCCATAGGGTAATATTATTATCAGATTTAGGCACTGTTCTTTCTCGAGATTGATACTCCCGAAAATGAGAAGGGAAAAATATTTAGGCTACTGAAATGCGAAAATTACATTAATGCAAACTCGCAAATGTATGAATAAATCGAGGAGAATGCATAATGAAATGTAACACATTCATCCTACTCAAATCGTGAACAGCTATTGAACGTTGAAACGTTGTAACATCAAAGGGCAGAAACTTTGGTTGAAACAAGCAACGCAACAAAGTAACGTTATACTTGGATGACCAGAGTACAACTGCATTCATTCAATACCCTTTAAAGTGCTATTTAAAAACATAAAACATGCTTTATATATTTTTGCGCGTATCGTCCTTACCTGAACATTTGCTAAATCCAACCATATGCTCTCCGGCCGTGGTTCGACTACAGTTCCCGCACACAAATGTATCCGCTCGTGCTTCCACAGCCAGGGAGGAAAACCCGTGTGGAATAACACGAACCAATAGCAACGCTATGAGGAGGAGCGCGTGAGGGCCACTGGATACAAACCCAGGTTGCGTTTACAATAAGTGAGGAAAGCCAAACAGTTTACTCGTTTACATTTATAAATTGAATTGCAATATCGGCTGTTAGAAAAAAAATAAAGTGAATTTATTACAGTTTAACAACCACGGGATGAAAAAGGGTCTTGTTACAAACTAATTTACATGTCCTACTGTACTTGTGTTTTAACAACAGTGCCATCTCGTGCTGAAACTAGAGAAACACTATTTTACAAAGTAATCTGGTGATGTAATAAAAATAATTATCTGCACAATATCAGCATGCGTTATATTCTGTGATTACTTGACATTGGGCACCTCCAGTGCCGACATCCGATCTGTGCGAAGCAGTAATGAGCGATTGGAGGTGCAGAATAGGCTCTTTTTTACCCCGGTTGCTTCTACATTTTTATTTAGACATTTTTTGGAAGTACATGCCGGCTGTAATGGGAGGAAATGAAGATAGTTGCTCAGCGAAACTATATATTTTGTGAGTAACAAACTTGTTTTGACATTGTAACGCTTGCAGAGCTGGCTAATGGGAGTTTTAATCTGAGCTTCCTGGGCGTTTCTTTCCCCCAACGCTGTTACACCAAAACCACGCCCCTTTATTCAGAGGAGCGTTCTACTACGCTCCCATTGGCTAGCTAGTGATGTCTCACTCACAGGCGATCAGCGCAGAGACAGTGACCTTCCAAGATAAGGATGGAAAGTGTCATTTAACAATTAGCTGCCTGACGTAATGAAGGCCTATTATTATCATGTTTGGTATCATTTGCCCATGTATTTATTTTCAGAGTTTCAATGAGTTGTTAAAATGTGAGGACTCCCTCCATTAAAGGTCAGCAATGAACCTAGGCTACTTAATAACGTTACTAGCTCGGTATTTGAAGTTGTTATATTATCATTAGTAGTATATTATCAGGTAAAAGCATATGCTTATTATTCATAATTTCTTAAATATTTCTTAGCTAATCATTCGGTCATATACGCTATGCTGCAGCCATTGAATCTGTCTTTGAGCGTTAAAGGGACATTAATGGCTAGCTCTGTCTACGATATTATGTTATTATATTTTTCAATCTTGAAATTTCAAGGGCAACTGTTATTAATCAGTGACTGAAATTTCGCGCTACATGATATTCACTTCCGGACTTGGAGAGCGCTCAAAGCGTGGCGTGGTTTTGGCTTAACTGTGTTGGGAAGAGAGACGGGGCGTTAGAGGAGACACGTCATAATCATAGTCGAGATCTCTAAAGGCCAGTTTATGCTGCTTTCAAGACACCTGGGAAATCGGGGGGGGGAAAACGAGGTTGAATCATGCGTTCAGTGATCTTTAGGTCGGAAAGCCAGAGCTCTAGAAATAGAATAGAGTTGAACATTCAAAACAACATTTTTCCCTGTCGGAGCTCGTTATTTTCCGATTTCCTAGTTTTCTTGAACGTTCTGAGAATTCCCAGTTCCGAGTTATTTTGAACATAGCATTATAATTGGTCTATCGACATGTCTGTAGACGAGGACTCTCCAACACCGTTCCCAGAGAGCTACCGACCGTCCTGTAGGTTTTCACTCCAACCCTAATCTAGAACACCTGATGCTAATAATTAGTTGGCTGATAAACTGAATCAGGTTAGTCACAACTGGGGTTTGTAGTATGATCTAAAATAAGGACGCGCGACAACAAGGTTCTAGCTCCAGCCTGTTTATTAACCTAACCCTCGCATGTCCTACATAGGTACGGATACCCCCAAGGGACATCCTACTACAGGGTTGATGCAAAACCCTACAGGAGGGTGGCGCTCCAGGAACAGGGTTGGAAAAATTCCCTAGAAAGGCAGGAACCTAGAGAGGAAACAGGCTCTGAGGGGTGGCCAGTCCTCTTCTGGCTGTGCCGGGTGGAGATTATAAACCTAGAGAGGAACCAGGCTATGAGGGGTGGCCAGTCCTCTTCTGGCTGTACCAGGTAGAGAGGAACCAGGCTCTGAGGGGTAGAGATTATAAACTTAGAGAGGAACCAGGCTCTGAGGGGTGGCCAGTCCTCTTCTGGCTGTGCTGGGTGGAGATTATAAACCTAGAGAGGAACCAGGCTCTGAGGGGTGGCCAGTCCTCTTCTGGCTGTACCAGGTAGAGAGGAACCAGGCTCTGAGGGGTGGAGATTATAAACCTAGAGAGGAACCAGGCTCTGAGGGGTGGCCAGTCCTCTTCTGGCCGTACCAGGTAGAGAGGAACCAGGCTCTGAGGGGTGGAGATTATAAACCTAGAGAGGAACCAGGCTCTGAGGGGTGGTCAGTCCTCTTCTGGCTGTACCAGGTAGAGAGGAACCAGGCTCTGAGGGGTGGAGATTATAAACCTAGAGAGGAACCAGGCTCTGAGGGGTGGTCAGTCCTCTTCTGGCTGTACCAGGTAGAGAGGAACCAGGCTCTGAGGGGTAGAGATTATAAACCTAGAGAGGAACCAGGCTCTGAGGGGTGGCCAGTCCTCTTCTGGCTGTGCCTGGTGGAGATTATAAACCTAGAGAGGAACCAGGCTCTGAGGGGTGGCCAGTCCTCTTCTGGCTGTGCCGGGTGGAGATTATAAACCTAGAGAGGAACCAGGCTCTGAGGGGTGGTCAGTCCTCTTCTGGCTGTACCAGGTAGAGAGGAACCAGGCTCTGAGGGGTGGAGATTATAAACCTAGAGAGGAACCAGGCTCTGAGGGGTGGCCAGTCCTCTTCTGGCTGTGCCGGGTGGAGATTATAGGAGTACAAGGCGATTAAAGCCTGATCGTTGCCCTTACAAAAAAGACAGCAGTTTTGAAACTGACTGTGGTATTTTGGATGCAGTAATTGCAGTAATTCCTGCACGCTAACTGCAGTTATACTTCAAAATTACTGTAGTTATACTTCAAAGTTACTGCAGTTATACTTCAAAATTACTGCAGTTATACTTCAAAATTACTGCAGTTATACTTCAAAATTACCGCAGTTATACTTCAAAATTACTGCAGTTATACTTCAAAATTACTGCAGTTACACTTCCAAATTACTGCAGTTATACTTCCAAATTACTGCAGTAACACTTCCAAATTACTGCAGTTACACTTCAAAATTACTGCAGTTACACTTCCAAATTACTGCAGTTACACTTCAAAATTACTGCAGTTACACTTCCAAATTACTGCAGTTATACTTCCAAATTACTGCAGTAACACTTCCAAATTACTGCCGTAAAACAAAACGGTTATATTTGACACAGTATTTGTAGCATAATGCAGTTATACTGCACTCTAACTGCAGTTATACTGCACTCTAACTGCAGTTATACTGCACTCTGAATAATAACTTTTTTTTAATAAGGGTCTTCAAGTTGTTCAAACCTTCATAGATGACCAGCAGGGTCAAATAATAATCAGTGGTTGTAGAGGGTGCAACAGATCAGCACCTCAGGAGTAAATGTCAGTTAGCTTTTCATAGCCGAGCATTCAGAGGTCGAGACAACAGGTGCAGTAGAGGGAGAGACAAAGCAAGAGAGAGAGAGAGGGGGGGGGGGGGGGGAGAGTCAAAAATAGCAGGTCTGGGACAAGCTAGCATGTCCGGTGAACAGGTCAGGTTCCATAGCCGCTGGTAAACAGTTAAAACTGGAGCAGCAGCACGACCAGGTGGACTGGGGACTGCGACAGCGCATGAACCTAGTGCTCAGGTCCTCCGGGAGGGGAGAGAGAGAGAGCGATCTGAGAATTAGAGGGAGCATACTTAAATTCACACAGGACATCAGATAAGACAGGAGAATTACACCAGATATAACAGACTGACCCTAGCCACCTGGCACATAGACTATTGCAGCATAGATACTGGTGACTGAAAGCACAGCTCCCACACCACTAGAGGATATCAACAGACCACCAACGTGCGCCGAATACAACAGGTGTGCAGAGAGTCCCTGGTTCGAGTAGCGAGTAGTGTTAGGTGAATAACAGACCTTAAAGTGAAATGCTTACTTACAGGCTCTAACCAACAGTGCAAAAATGTGTTAGGTGAACAATAGGTAAGTAAAGAGATAAAAACATTTAAAAAAATAACAGTAGCGAGGTTATATACAGACACCGGTTAGTCGGCTGATTGAGGTCGTGTGTGTAACAGTATAGCTTCCGTCCCTCTCCTCACCCCTACCTGGACTCGAACCAGGGACCCTCTGCACACCTGTTGTATTGGAGAAGATGATATATATTTTTTGTATTTGGGTTTTTTATTTTATTTTATTGCAACAATAATAACAATATTACACATCAATACAGGGACATTCCTGTGAATACAATGAAACACATGTAATAATAGAACACCAGGTGACCCCCCCTCTCAAAAAAAATAAATAATAATAATTCAGGACATCATTAATATGTGACAAGGCAATAAGACATTAACAGACATTTTGAGACATGACTTAAAATAATTTTTCCATTTTTTTTACATTTCACAAGTTTGAGGGATTTATAAAATTGTAACAGTTCAATAAAATAAAATAAATATTTCACGCACTTCACAGAGTAGGCGTTCCCTAACGGAAATATGCAAATACATGCTAGAATGCACCAATACGCTCGCCAACTCGTGGTTGCTATGCCCACCTCCTGGCTGGTTCTGTCCAGTATTTCCTCCCATTCGAAATAACAGACCGTGGTCTAACTTGGGTTATTTATGAAAAATAATCATATTTGGTTTAAATCTCTGCGACTATTGAAACGTCCATTGTCATGTGTAGGGGTTTAAAGACGCTTCATGGTCCATCTGCCGTCTGCCTTGGCCGTGCAGCATTTACGATGATATGGCCTCTGCAGAAGTCAGGCATTCACACTTCCTGTCAGGGCATTCATACTTCCTGTCCTTCCCGAGAAGCTCAGGAGCTGTTGTGAAGGAAGTGAGTTTGTGTTTATACAGGACCACCCGCCCTCACCTACCGTAAACCAATCATGGAAAAACATTGAGAAGCGCATGTGGAGCTCAGTGCTCCTCAGCATGCTTCCGAGGCATACGCGGTTCTATCGGACTGCCACAGCAACCAGATCAACCCGAGACAAGAGTTCAACAATTCTCCCATACCTTTGGTTTAAAACATTTTTCTGTAAACTCGCCATTACCTTGTAAATAAAGATGTTTATTTCCCCTGTAATAATGAATAAAACGTAGCTAAAGTTAAGACGTTATTTAATTATTTTATTTACTGGTGGCAAGTCAGTTAAGAACATATTCTTATTTTCAATGACGCCCGCTTAACAGTGGGTTAACTGCCTGTTCAGGGCAGAACGACAATTTGTACCTTGTCAGTTTCGGGGTTTGAACTCGCAACCTTCAGTTACTAGTCCAGCGCTCTAACCACTAGGCTACGCTGGCTACGTTTTATTCATTATTATTACAGGGAAATAAACATCTTTATTTACAAGGTAATGGCGAGTTTACAGAAAAATGTTTTAAAACCAAAGTGTAGGAGAATTGTTGAACTCTTCTCGGGTTGATCTGGTTACTGTGGCAGTCCGATAGGAACCACATGTATGCGGAGCCTGGAAGCACGCCGAGGACAATTTGAGCTCCACATGCGCTTCTCAATGTTGTAAAAGCGGAGGGCTCCGTATATTGATTGGTTTACGGTAGGTGAGGGCGGGTGGTCCTGTATCAACTGACTCGTCAGCTATCTAGCAACGAACCCGTCAGCTATCTAGCAACGAACCCGTCAGCTATCTAGCAACGAACCAAAACACGAACCATTTTCCATCCAGTTTTAATGTGAGTGAAGTCAAAAATAAAATAAAAACAACGAATCAAGACAGCTGTGTTAGAAACAAGAAAGTTTCGGTACAATTTTATAAGAACCGACAGGTCATTTTGTTCGTTGACATGGTGGGATCATTAATGTGTCGGTAAAATGAATGATACGAGAAATGGCGTTGGAATAACCGTCATATCGAAGTAAATTTGGAGTCACGGGTGATGAAGTGCGGTTTTCCCCGCTACGACTCGGTAACCATGTAGTTTGTTAGGCTACATATTCAATCTATTAGAAAGACCTTCACAGGGATGGTGAAAGTGCACGGTGATCTTGATGGGTAACCTTTCCAATAAAAATCAATGGTCTGTTTTATTCTGGTGACGATGATCGATGCTTGACTGCCGTTTTAACAAGTAAACATATTCTCGTTTTTGATCCATATTCTCATGTAGACTAGCCTACCCGCACTGTGTCTGTGAGCGATTTGGCTAGAGCGCCCACGCCAAAACCAGAATAGGGCACATTTACTATTTAACGCAACAGTTTATTTTGACAAAACAATCGGCAGAGTTGAAAATGATGGAAACACATTGAACCATATATTTTTATTCTGCAAATGAACATTTAAGTGAAAAAGTATATTTTGTGTGCACTACGTCATCACGCACAGCTTTTTGTGCAAACAAGTCAGTTGGTGGAAACACCACTGGTGGGAAAATTTGCATATCCTCTTTATGCACATTTTGAATATTCGCATGAAAATCTGTCGCCAATTGGGTGGAAATCTAGCTATTGTTTAGAAATGTTGCCTGGTTTGCCAGGTTGACATTTACTGAAATACTTTTTCAATGGATGTGTTTATGGGTGTTAAAATAGAGAAACTCGGCCATTTGGACCACCGGGCTGGTGACGTCATGCAGAGGCTGTCGTTTTGCGTTTATACTCTTCATAAGGAAACACAAGTTTGATGTCAGACGACAACAATAATGTTCGCGACGTCACTACGACAATTGTCTAGTGACACGATCAATAAACAGACTGTAAAATCAGCCTTTAAAATGGATTAAGGATTAGCACCCTTTTTCATTTTTTTCGCCTAAAATATCATACCCAAATCTAACTGCCTGTAAACAGGCCCTGAAGCAAGGATATGCATATTCTTGGTACCATTTGGAAAGGAAACACTTTTGAAGTTTGTGGAAATGAATTGATTGTAGGAGAATATAACACATTAGATATGGTAAAAGATAATACAAAGAAAAAGAACAACAGTTATTTTTCTACCACCATCTTTGAAATGGTCTCAGAAAGGTCCCAGTTCCAGCCTTCACTCTGGTTGTAGTTCTAGCCTTCACTCTGGTTGTAGTTCTAGCCATCACTCTGGTTGTAGTTCTAGCCATCACTCTGGTTGTAGTTCTAGCCTTCACTCTGGTTGTAGTTCTAGCCATCACTCTGGTTGTAGTTCTAGCCTTCACTCTGGTTGTAGTTCTAGCCATCACTCTGGTTGTAGTTCTAGCCATCACTCTGGTTGTAGTTCTAGCCATCACTCTGGTTGTAGTTCTAGCCATCACTCTGGTTGTAGTTCTAGCCATCACTCTGGTTGTAGTTCTAGCCATCACTCTGGTTGTAGTTCTAGCCATCACTCTGGTTGTAGTTCTAGCATCACTCTGGTTTGTAGTTCTAGCCATCACTCTGGTTGTAGTTCTAGCCATCACTCTGGTTGTAATTCCGATGGTGTCCACAAGATGGCTGTCTGTGCAAAGTTTACTTGACAGACGGATAACTTGGAAGTATGAGCGAACCAGCATTTCCAGTATTAGTAGCCATATTATAAGTTCAACATTTGCAAAAACAACCAGTTTTCATAAATCTGAATATTCATAGAATTTTTGTCCAAAAAGGAAAAGGCATGCTGTAGCACAAGGTTAGTAGCTACATTTTATGACAGATACAGAGTTTCCGGACACTCCCGTAAAGCCCAGCTCATTGGCTATCTAGCTAGCCTTGTTTGACCCCGATTGGTGCTTATTTGACAAAGTTAGAGTCATTCAAGTGAACACCACCCACGTCATCTCCTGTAACTGGCTGATGTGGTTATTTAAAATCAGATTAGGCAAACGATTCTATCTCCTGTAACTGGCCCAATGTGGTTATTTATCCTAACTGGCCCACTGGCGGTTACTTAAAACCGATTTCGTATATATTTGGCTGATTTCGTAGCATAACATGCAGAAGCTGGGGAGGCAAGGAGACGACTCAGATCTCTTTCCCCACGCATTTCCAATGCAACTCCATTGTCTAGGCCGAGTTCGATTGACCTCTACCGCATCTATTGCAAACAGGCAATATGACTTAAAAAGTACGTGCAAACACAGAGAGAAATCAAATCAATAACTTAAGTCGTTGGGACTTTGACTATGTGGCCTCCTGTTAATAATCAAGTCTCACAGGCTATTTAAAAATAAAATACGATAAAAACAAATATATAGTCATAAGACACTTGAATTGGGAAGTATATAAACACAGATCATTTAGAAAACCAAAGAAATAAC
This sequence comes from Oncorhynchus nerka, assembly GCF_034236695.1. Lineage (NCBI taxonomy): Eukaryota > Metazoa > Chordata > Actinopteri > Salmoniformes > Salmonidae > Oncorhynchus > Oncorhynchus nerka. Next base: position 10,490 of record NW_027039729.1, on the reverse strand, counting down.
ATTAAAATGTTATGAGAATTGGGTTTCTGATTGACACCAAACTGGGTCTCACACAATAAGGCGCCCTATGTTGAATTCAAGGTCCAGTTTCCCTTATGGCTTTAAATATGGTCATAACACCAATAACAGCCCTTTTGACTTGGTCTTTTCAACAGAAATACAAGAGATAAGATTCTCCACAAAGATAGTCTTTACCAGAGTGGGGGGAAAGAGTTGCTCCCTAGACAGATCTTGGGTCAGTTTAGGATTTTCACCACTAATAGTTAAGGTTAGGAATGGATGAGGGAAGTTGATCCTAGATCTGTACTAGGAGAAATCACCTTAAAACGCCATTCGGTGCATTCTAACATGGGACCCTATATCAGGGTTTGCTAAACGTTGAATTCATCAGGGACCCCCTCATAATAGATCCCAACTTCTTAACAGTGCATTAAAAATAGCATCCCAAGCCATTTTAACTATGACTTCTGCAATTCAAGACCCAACTAATCAAGTCTCGGGCTCTGGGAAATAACATTGTGCCGTTTAAAAGTGAATTTCCTGCGACTCTACACACGTTGCCATAGGTCATTGTTCCATTTGCCGTTTTCAAATTACAGTGCATTTATGATCAAAAACAACATTTTGGGAGAATATAAGAAGAATTGAGTTGAAAAGATGTTTCATTGATGGATAACTGTGGATACCTACATCCATGCGAGCCTCCCAGGTCCATGCTGTGCTAAAGGGTCATTAAGAACAGAAATCCTACATGAATATTACATTTCACCCTCAAGGGATCCTGGGAGAAGTTGTCCAAAAAATCTGTTGTTGCTATAGCAATATTCATGAAAACATTTGATTTTTTTTTTTATTGAAACATTTTTTTGCTGAAATGAAAAGTGGTTGCCCAGCAACAACAATAGTTCAAAGTGACAGCTGACCAGTTGGGGTCACATGATTACAGTAGAAGAGAAAGTCCCGGCCAATTACAAATCTCCCATTTTTTTTTGTCCAAGAGTAGAGGCATAAATTGACTAACATTACTAAACAACGACATACAGTACACAAGTGTTCCTCCCTCCACCACACTAAAATTAACCCTTCAAATAGAGTTATTGTACTTTGAGGGATTTTTTCCCTTTAACTTTAAGTTTACAGCCTGAAGAAAATTAAATAGAATATGCTACTAAAGACATTGTGTCGTTGGTTGTCTGTGACAAAAGTGGAAAACACACCCGACAGGCTTGCATTACAACGCTCCACGCGGACACAACACAGGAAATCACCATCACCGACCCCTAGATGAGATACCACTGACCCCTAGACGAGATACCACTGACCCCTAGACGAGACATGTCTGGATACAGGACGGCAGTAGTTCTATAGGTCTCAGAAAGGTAGTAGACAGCTTAGCCATCCGCTACACCTCTATTGGGAGAGGTGATGTGAGAGTCCTCACACTGACCCTTTAATAAACCTGGGACAACCCCGCCCCCCCCAATACACTGAAGGCAGACCCAGAGAACCAGGGTCCGTAAGCCTGGTCCCAGACCAGTTTGTGGTCTTGCCAACTCCACAGACTTGGCACCCAGGCTAGGTGTGTGAGGCTTCATGGACCCTCTACGGGCTCAATCCCTTTGAGCGCATCATAAAGCTGTTGGGGTAGAATTACATATCCCTCCCCTAGTGCCGGGTCCCTGTTCATCCTCTGGAACTCTCCGATAGCCTTAAACCTCTTCAACTGTCTCTCCTGCCTCCGACACTTCTGCTGTACGGTCTTTAACTTCTTCCTCAGCTTGTCCAGCTGTTCCTCCAGCTGCTCAATCCTCTTCTTCTGCTGAAAACCCCGTGTCTTCTACGTGTAGTTGTATCGCAGGAGACGGACATGCTGTGAGGAAGGTTCTCTACCAGGGGGGTAAGGGTTCTACAGTGTGATGGTTCTCTGTCTGTATCTCCTGCTGGGTGTCCTCTGTGTCAGAGAGGGGGAGGGAGGGGAGGGTCAGAGAGAAGTCCATCTCTGGAGGTAACGGGTCCACCAAGGACTCTGCCTATGAAAAATAATAATTAAGTACAAATCTAAAATAATTCCATGTGTGATATACATACCCCAGCCTGGTGCCAGATGTGTTCGGTCTTATCAACTCATTAGGTTGTTGTCATGCCAATTGTAACACCAGACGCGATTAGGTGTGACAACGACCAAAGGCATTGGCAAGACCGTACAAACCAGATCTGAGACCAGGCTATAGGTTCCACAGGAAAATGACGCCTCCTTGTGTGTGCGTTTTACCTTGACTTGTAGTTTACTGAAACAGAATAGAGAAGGTACAGCATTCTCCTTCAGGACACGGTTGTTGCACTCTGGTTTGAAGCTGTCTTTGGTGAAATGCTGAGAGCAGATATTACTGTATCTGGTTGGTTTGAAATTGTTTCTCCTCATTGCCTCAACCCATTTCCCACACACGTCTGGCCGTGCTAGCGGGAACCTGCAATACAGCGACACAGTCTTGTTACATTACAGTATCAAACACAAAACAAACTCGAAGGTTCACAAATACTGTTGTTAATGTGTTGGTAGTCCAGTAGCTAGTCACTGTTGCAGGAGCTAAGCTTAGCACCAACTACTGTTAGCCAACCATCGCTCCTCCAACTGGCTACATCGGTCAGCGCTGAATCTGCCGACTGGAAATAGCCTAAGTAGCCAACGTCTGCTTCGTCGCAGCGCAGCGCCAGTCTGACGCACGGTGGAACGCAGCGCAGCGCCAGTCTGACGCACGGTGGAACGCAGCGCAGCTCCAGTCTGACGCACGGTGGAACGCAGCGCAGCTCCAGTCTGACGCGCGGTGGAACGCAGCAAACGTTAACAAGATACCAGTGAGGCCACAAGAACATTGCAATCTACTACTTATAAGCAACACAAACATAGCCATGATGGGTAGCTATTCCCACGCGTTTAACCCAACTACAACTAAGTCAACAGAAGCTAGATAGTTAGGTCATGGGTAGCCTCGAGTTGCCATACCTCCAAAATCACGTCGTTGTCACGTTTCCCCTTTTTACGTGAAGCCTGGTTGGCGACTGGGCTAGGTCATGGGGAATCTTGCGATTGTCAACAACTGTGATAACAGCTAGTCAACTGACTAGATAGTAAACAAGACGAGGCTAGACAGCTAGAGCCTGTATGATCAGAGTGACCGTGGTGATGTCGGGAGTTGAACTTACTTGTGAAATGAAATGTTTCTGTCTTTATGATATCTGTTTTTGCATCCGTAAGCTGAGCACGATTGGACCATCTCTACAATCGCGAGTTACTGGCAGATTTGACAGTTGTTGTCTTGTCCCTTTTCCTTGTCTTTCAATGCTTTATTTTGTCCTTTCTTGGCGAGGTCCTTTCCACTTTCCACAATGGCCGAAATGGCTTCAAAGATCTGTCTTTGACTTCACTACTGTTGGTCATGTGACATGTTTTCTCAACTCTGATTCGCAGAGAATTTCTCTTTCTCTGATTCGTGAAGATAATACGGTGTTGTTCCGCATGTTCCGCTTGGGGCGATAAAACACTGCTGGAAAGACCACATCGAATTGTATTAATGAATTAATTTAACCTTTTATTAACTAGGCAAGTCAGTTTAAGAACAAATTCTTATTTACAATGACGGCCTACCAAATGTCAAAAGGCCTCCTGCGGGGATGGGGGCCTGGGAACGAAATATAGTAGTCAAAAACATTTCAGCATCTTGTCCATGATGACCTAAAAAGGTATACATTAGTACATTTCTTTGTGGCTGTCATTTTGATACCACCATTTACCCTTTGACCCCGGCGAGAACATTTTATATGTTGCCCCAAACCAAATGAACACATGCTATAGGACATGCTCCATTTACTCTGAGCTATATGACACAAAAATACAATACCTGAGCAGGTACCTCCTCACCTGGGCAGTAATGGACAACCATTACTGTCAGGTGTCAGTTTACTCCTGAAAAAAAAAATCTGTGTCAAAACAGTTGTGTTATTATTTCTGTGAAATTTTCAAGACAAAATTACAGAACTTTAAACATGAAATCAGATTTGAACTTTTAACATCGAATATGTTTTTAAATCTGTCTATAAATACTTTAAAACTCCAAATCCAGGCCATTTTAAATGACCTGAAGGAACAGAGAAGCTCAACTGCTTACAGAAGCTATTTCTGCTGTTTTCACACATTCATTTCCATGTCTCTGTATTGACACACCATTACAGTGATACCCACCCACACCAGAGAGGAATCACCATAATGTGTCCCAAACAGTACCCTATTCCCTACATAGTGCACTACTTTAGACCAGAGCCCCATGGAACCCTATTCCCTACATAGTGCACTACTTAGACCAGATCCCAATGGAACCCTATTCCCTACATAGTGCAATTACTTTAGACCAGAGCCCTATGGAACCCTATTCCCTACATAGTGCACTACTTTAGACCAGATCCCAATGGAACCCTATTCCCTACATAGTGCACTACTTTAGACCAGATCCCAATGGAACCCTATTCCCTACATAGTGCACTACTTTAGACCAGATCCCATGGAACCCTATTCCCTACATAGTGCACTACTTTAGACCAGATCCCTATGGAACCCTATTCCCTACATAGTGCACTACTTTAGACCAGATCCCAATGGAACCCTATTCCCTACATAGTGCACTACTTTAGACCAGATCCCAATGGAACCCTATTCCCTACATAGTGCACTACTTTAGACCAGAGCCCTATGGAACCCTATTCCCTACATAGTGCACTACTTTAGACCAGATCCCTATGGAACCCTATTCCCTACATAGTGGACTACTTTAGACCAGATCCCTATGGAACCCTATTCCCTACATAGTGCACTACTTTTGACCAAAGGCCGTAGGGCACCCTATTCCCTACATAGTGCACTACTTTTGACCAAAGGCCGTAGGGCACCCTATTCCCTACATAGTGCACTACTTTTGACCAAAGGCCGAGGGGCACCCTATTCCCTACATAGTGCACTACTTTTGACCAAAGGCCGTAGGGGCACCCTATTCCCTACATAGTGCACTACTTTTGACCAAAGGCCGTAGGGCACCATTTGGGAATTAGACCAGGAATTTCCAGAGATAGAGACTGGGACCTATGAGGTGTGTTGGTGGAGTGCCGTGTTACCATTACTGTAGACAGTTAGTTACTGTCAGAGAGACTGGGACCTATGAGGTGTGTTGGTGGAGTGCCGTGTTACCATTACTGTAGACAGTTAGTTACTGTCAGAGAGACTGGGACCTATGAGGTGTGTTGGTGGAGTGCCGTGTTACCATTACTGGAGACAGTTAGTTACTGTCAGAGAGACTGGGACCTATGAGGTGTGTTGGTGGAGTGCCGTGTTACCATTACTGTAGACAGTTAGTTACTGTCAGAGAGACTGGGACCTATGAGGTGTGTTGGTGGAGTGCCGTGTTACCATTACTGTAGACAGTTAGTTACTGTCAGAGAGACTGGGACCTATGAGGTGTGTTGGTGGAGTGCCGTGTTACCATTACTGGAGACAGTTAGTTACTGTAGACAGTTAGTTACTGTAGACAGTTAGTTACTGTAGACAGTTAGTTTCCTGTAGACAGTTAGTTACTGTAGACAGTTAGTTACTGGAGACAGTTAGTTACTGTAGACAGTTAGTTACTGGAGACAGTTAGTTCCTGTAGACAGTTAGTTACTGTAGACAGTTAGTTACTGGAGACAGTTAGTTCCTGTAGACAGTTAGTTACTGTAGACAGTTAGTTACTGGAGACAGTTAGTTACTGTAGACAGTTAGTTACTGGAGACAGTTAGTTCCTGTAGACAGTTAGTTACTGTAGACAGTTAGTTACTGGAGACAGTTAGTTTCTGTAGACAGTTAGTTACTGTAGACAGTTAGTTACTGTAGACAGTTAGTTACTGTAGACAGTTAGTTACTGGAGACAGTTAGTTACTGTAGACAGTTAGTTACTGTAGACAGTTAGTTACTGTAGACAGTTAGTTCCTGTACGGCCCCGTTGCCTAGTCAATGCCATTTTACCTGCTGTTGTTATGCTAGCTGATTAGCTGTTGTCTCACCCACTGTTTTAGCTAGCTTTCCGAATTCAACACCTGTGATTACTGTATGCCTCGCTGTATGTCTCTCTCAAATGTCAATATGCCTTGTATACTATTGCTCAGGTTAGTTATCATTGTTTTAGTTCACAATGGAGCCCCTAGTCCCACTCCTCATACCCCTGATACCTCCTTTGTCCCACCTCCCACATATGACTCCTCACCCATTACAACCAGCATGTCCAGAGATAAAACTCTCTCTCATCATCACCCAGTGCCTGGGCTTACCTCCGCCATACACGCACCCCACCATACCCCTGTCTGTGCATTATGCCCTGAATATATTCTACCATGCCCAGAAACCTGCTCCTCTTATTCTCTGTCCCCAACGCTCTAGGCGACCAGTTTTGATAGGCTTTAGCCGCACCCTCATACTACTCCTTCTCTGTTCCTTGAGGTAATGTGGAGGTAAACCCAGGCCCTGCATGTCCCCAGGCACCCTCATTTGTTGACTTCTGTGATCAAAAAAGCCTTGGTTTCATGCATGTCAACATCAGAAGCCTCTTCCTAAGTTTGTTTTACTCACTGCTTTAGCACACTCTGCTAACCTGATGTCCTTGCCGTGTCTGAATCCTGACTCAGGAAGGCCACCAAAATTCAGAGATTTCCATACCAAACTATAACATCTTCTGTCAAGATAGAACTGCCAAAGGGGGAGGAGTTGCAGTCTACTGCAGAGATAGCCTGCAAAGTAATGTCATACTTTCCAGGTCCATACCCAAACAGTTCGAACTACTAATTCTGAAAATTACTCTCTCCAGAAATAAGTCTCTCACTGTTGCCGCCTGCTACCGACCCCCTCAGCTCCCAGCTGTGCCCTGGACACCATTTGTGAACTGATTGCCCCCATCTAGCTTCAGAGTTTGTTCTGTTAGGTGACCTAAACTGGGATATGCTTAACACCCCGGCAGTCCTACATCTAAGCTATATGCCCTCAATCTCACACAAATCATCAAGGAACCCACCAGGTACAACCCTAACTCTGTAAGCAAGGGCACCTCATAGACGTCATCCTGACCAACTGGCCCTCCAAATACACCTCCGCTGTCTTCAACCAGGATCTCAGCGACCACTGCCTCATTGCCTGTATCCGCTACGGTGCCGCAGTCAAACGACCACCCCTCATCACTGTCAAACGCTCCCTAAAACACTTCTGTGAGCAGGCCTTTCTAATCGACCTGGCCCGGGTATCCTGGAAGGACATTGACCTCATCCCGTCAGTTGAGGATGCCTGGTCATTCTTTCGAGGTAACTTCCTCACCATTTTAGATAAGCATGCTCCGTTCAAAAAATGCAGAACTAAGAACAGATACAGCCCTTGGTTCACTCCAGTCCTGACTGCCCTCGACCAGCACAAAAACATCCTGTGGCGGACTGCAATAGCATCGAACAGCCCCAGTGATATGCAACTGTTCAGGGAAGTCAGGAACCAATACACGCAGTCAGTCAGGAAAGCTAAGGCCAGCTTCTTCAGGTAGAAGTTTGCATCCTGTAGCTCCAACTCCAAAAAGTTCTGGGACACTGTGAAGTCCATGGAGAACAAGAGCACCTCCTCCCAGCTGCCCACTGCACTGAGGCTAGGGAACACGGTCACCACCGACAAATCCATGATTATCGAAAACTTCAACAAGCATTTCTCAACGGCTGGCCATGCCTTCCGCCTGGCTACTCCTACCTCGGCCAACAGCTCCGGCCCCCCCGCAGCTCCTCGCCCAAGCCTCTCCAGGTTTTCCTTTACCCAAATCCAGATAGCAGATGTTCTGAAAGAGCTGCAAAACCTGGACCCGTATAAATCAGCTGGGCTTGACAATCTGGACCCTCTATTTCTGAAACTATCCGCCGCCATTGTCGCAACCCCTATTACCAGCCTGTTCAACCTCTCTTTCATATCGTCTGAGATCCCAAGGATTGAAAGCTGCCGCAGTCATCCCCCTCTTCAAAGGGGGAGACACCCTGGAACCAAACTGTTACAGACCTATATCCATTCTGCCCTGCCTATCTAAGGTCTTGAAAGCCAAGTCAACAAACAGGTCACTGACCATCTCGAATCCCACCGTACCTTCTCCGCTGTGCAATCTGCTTTCCGAGCCGGTCACGGGTGCACCTCAGCCACACTCAAGGTACTAACGACATCATAACCGCATCGATAAAAGACAGTACTGTGCAGCCGTCTTCATCGACCTTGCCAAGGCTTTCGACTCTGTCAATCTCCATATTCTTATCGGCAGACTCAGTAGCCTCGGCCGGATGACTGCCTTGCCTGGTTCACCAATTACTTTGCAGACAGAGTTCAGTGTGTCAAATCGGAGGGCATGCTGTCCGGTCCTCTGGCAGTCTCTATGGGGGTGCCACAGGGTTCAATTCTCCGGCCGACTCTTTTCTCTGTATATATCAATGATGTTGCTCTTGCTGCGGGCGATTCCCTGATCCACCTCTACGCAGACGACACCATTCTATATACTTTCGGCCCGTCATTGGACACTGTGCTATCTAACCTCCAAATGAGCTTCAATGCCGGACAACACTCCTTCCGTGGCCTCAACTGCTCTTAAACGCTAGTAAAACCAAATGCATGCTTTTTCAACCGATCGCTGCCTGCACCCGCATGCCCGACTAGCATCTCCACACTGGATGGTTCCGACCTTGAATATGTGGACACCTATAAGTACCTAGGTGTCTGGCTAGACTGCAAACTCTCCTTCCAGACCCATATCAAACATCTCCAATCGAAAATCAAATCAAGAGTCGGCTTTCTATTCCGCAACAAAGCCTCCTTCACTTACGCTGCCAAGCTTACCTAGTAAAACTGACTATCCTACCGATCCTCGACTTCGGCGATGTCATCTACAAAATTACTTCCAACACTCTACTCAGCAAACTGGATGCAGTTTATCACAGTGCCATCCGTTTTGTCACTAAAGCACCTTATACTACCCACCACTGCGACTTGTATGCTCTAGTCGGCTGGCCTCGCTACATATTCGTCGCCAGACCCACTGGCTCCAAGTCATCTACAAGGCCATGCTAGGTAAAGCTCCGCCTTATCTCAGTTCACTGGTCACGATGGCAACACCCATCCGCAGCACGCGCTCCAGCAGGTGTATCTCACTGATCATCCCTAAAGCCAACACCTCATTCGGCCGCCTTTCGTTCCAGTACTCTGCTGCCTGTGACTGGAGCTAATTGCAAAAATCGCTGAAGTTGGAGACTTTTATCTCCTCACCAACTTCAAACATCTGCTATCTGAGCAGCTAACCGATCGCTGCAGCTGTACATAATCTATTGGTAAATAGTCCACCCATTTCACCTACCTCATCCCCACAGTTTTTATTTATTTACTTTTCTGCTCTTTTTGCACACCAATATCTCTACCTGTACATGACCATCTGATCATTTTTATCACTCCAGTGTTAATCTGCAATATTGTAATTATTCGCCTACCTCCTCATGCCTTTTGCACACATTGTATATAGATTCCCTTTTTTTCTACTGTGTTATTGACTTGTTAATTGTTTACCTCATGTGTAACTCTGTGTTGTCTGTTCACACTGCTATGCTTTATCTTGGCCAGGTCGCAGTTGCAAAATGAGAACTTGTTCTCAACTAGCCTACCTGGTTAAATAAAGGTGAAATAAAAATAAAAAAAATAAATGAATAAACCTACCTGTTGTGTTATAAACCTACCTGTGGTGTTATAAACCTACCTGTTGTGTTATAAACCTACTGTTGTGTTATAAACCTACCTGTCGTGATAACCTACCTGTTGTGTTATAAACCTACTGTTGTGTTATAAACCTACCTGTTGTGTTATAAACCTACCTGTGGTGTTATAAACCTACCTGTGGTGTTATAAAACCTGTGGTGTTATAAACCTACCTGTGGTGTTATAAACCTACCCGTTGTGTTATAAACCCTACCTGTTGTGTTATAAACCTACCTGTTGTGTTATAAACCTACCTGTTGTGTTAACCTACCTGTTGTGTTAACCTACCTGTTGTGTTAACCTACCTGTTGTGTTATAAACCTACCTGTTGTGTTATAAACCTACCTGTGGTGTTATAAACCTACCTGTGGTGTTATAAACCTACCTGTTGTGTTATAAACCTACTGTTGTGTTATAAACCTACCTGTCGTGAGAACCTACCTGTTGTGTTATAAACCTACCTGTTGTGTTATAAACCTACCTGTCGTGAGAACCTACCTGTTGTGTTATAAACCTACCTGTGGTGTATATAAACCTACCTGTGGTGTTATAAACCTACCTGTGGTGTTATAAACCTACCTGTTTTGTTATAAACCTACCTGTGGTGTTATAAACCTACCTGTCGTGAGAACCTACCTGCTGTGTTATAAACCTACCTGTTGTGTTA